>NC_057722.1:8619718-8646951 GCF_004010195.1 Chiloscyllium plagiosum | reverse complement strand
GACCTCTCCGCCCCCACTCCACTCCGGCCTATCACCCTCACCTTGACCTCCCTCCACCTATCGCATTTCCAACACCCCTCCCCCAAGTCCCTCCTCCCTACCTTTTATCTTAGCCTGCTGGACACACTTTCCTCATTCGTGAAGAAGGGCTTGTGCCCGAAACGTCGATTCTCCTGTTCCTTGGATGCTGCCTGACCTGCTGCGCTTTTCCAGCAACACATTTTCAGTTCTTATGAACAGAGACTTGGTCAGACCGCACTGACGTACTGAGTTCAGTTTTTGGCCAGCGGACCTTAGGAAGGGTATTTAGCTTTGGAACAAGTGAGTTGCAGCTTCATCACAATGATGCAGTGTCCTGAAAGGATTAAATTATGAGGACAGGTTGCAGAAAGTTGGCTTGAATTGAGTGTTGAGTGGTGTTCTAACTGAGTGTTTAAAATGATTAAGGAATTCAGTTTGCAACTATTCCCTTTGGTGGGGAAATTGGAGTAATGGGAAAAAAATTGCAAATTAGAACTGTATCGTTGAGGAGCGAAGGCAGAAGACACTTAATTCACATGAAAGAATGGGGGAGATCTGGACCAACTCATTAGAAAAACACTCGTAAGCCTGGCTTCCTGGATGTCTTCGAGCCTGAGGTGTGTAAATTTCTGTTGCTTAAACGATAAGGGGCACAAATCTAGATGGATGGAGTTAAAGTTCAGATCAATAATATTCTTATAGGATGTGGGAACAGGTTCAAGGGGCTGAAAGGTCAACTCCTTGCTTCTGTGAATGAAGTTTTTTTTTCGCATGTGAGGGTTTCTTGATCCCCTCAACACCAATCACCCACCAGAAGGTGAACTTTTAAACTGCAAGAAAAGTGGCACCAAATTTGTGTACAGGAAGCTCCAAAGGCAGAAATATGATGACCAGATAAACTGTTTGAGTGATGTGGGTTATGGGATAAACATTGATCAAGACACTGGAAGACCTCCTCTGTGCTTCTTTGAATACAGTCACAACATACGTGAGGACAATAGCCAATTGTGCAAAGCATTAACCAGTTGGAGGGCTATCCTCTGGGGACTTGGGTTATCCATTCAAACCTGGCTTTAATTTATGTAGTATCTGTGATTCTGATGCAGAAAGGCATCTGCTTTGAGTTTTTCATTGCTTTATAAGTGTTGCATATTCTTTGGACTTGAGAACTTAAATCCCCTGCAATCAGTCAACCTCGTGAAAAATTTGCTTTAAATTCAGAAAGAAAAATGTGGGTATATGTTTTACCCACAGGTTAGGGGAACAGAAACATCAGGCACATCCCTGGGCTGGGGTGGTGGTGGGGGGGTGGGTGGCGGTGGTGTCCCTGATTGTGCCCCAGCTTGTGAAAGATGTGTATTTATTTGACTTTTTATCATGTCCCTACAATACAATGTGCTCACTGCTGGGACCATGGGCAATCGCAGAAGGAATCGTGGCCACTCTCATATCCTCGAGTGAGGCTGGTGGAAGATTCCTCTGTGTTTGCCTTTGGTGGGATTGCTGAAGGAGTTTGAAAGCTGGGACACCTGGGAGAACATCCTGCTTCTCCTCAAATGGAGCCATGAGTCCTTAACATAGGCATTTTTCCAAAGAATGGCACCTCCAACGCTTCCGGAGAAGATATATTCAACTCGTAATATGAACTCTCATTTCCCTCTCCATATATTCCAACACTTTATATTTTTATTCCACCTCCATCATTGCTGCCATCCTTTGGTGCAATGGAGCATACCTTAGCATGAAGGCCTGTTGGAGTACAAACTGTTCCCGTTCCAATAAAATTATCCAGCCCTGGCTCTCTCATCCTAATCCTCTTGAGGCCCTATGTAACGGCAGGGATCGAAACTTGGCCATTGTATTCAAACTGCAATATAACCGGTCATGTGATAGAGTGTAGAACGTAGGACAATACAGCACAGATCAGGCCCTTCGGCCCTCGATGTTGCGCCGACCTGTGAGCTAATCTAAGCCCATTTCCCTACACTATTCATGTGCTTATTCAAGGGTTGTTTAAATCTCCCTAATGTGGCTGCGGTAACTACATTGGCAGGCAGGGCATTCCACACCCTTACGACTCTGAGTAAAGAACCTGCCTCTGACATCTGCCTTAAATCTCTCACCCCTCAATTTGTAGCTATGCTCCCTTGTACAAGCTGACATCATCATCCGAGGAAAACGACTCTCACTGTCTACCCTTTGTAATCCTCTGATCATCTTGTATGTCTCTATCCACTAACCACTCTTTTCATCCCACTTTCTCTTTTAGGGGAACAGGGGATCCACTCTTTTCAGTTTGAACAACCCAATCCCTCCCACTTTTCAAGATCTATTTCAACACTTAACTCTCACTGCATCGACATTACATTTAGCATTTTACAATTCAGGTGTGTCTCCTTCATTCTTTTGCCCAAATTAAACATTGTCTGACCTTTCACCTCGAGCAGTGAAGCCCCGTAGCACACCATAAAGACTTAGATGCTTCCTGGGCATGACTTAAGCAACACAGAATAAACTGCTATGTCATCTTGTAAAACATTTGAGCAACAATTATTTTATTCTTTCATTAGATGTCTCTAGCCAGGCCAGCATTTATTGGCCATCCCCAATTTCCCAGAGGGCAGTTCAGATTCAAACACATTGCTAAGGCTCTGGAGTCGCGTGTCGGCCAGACTGAGAAATGACAGCAGATTTCCTTCCCTGAAGGATATTAGTGAACCAGACAGGTTTTTCCAACAGCCAATGATTATTTTGTACTCACTATTATCAAGCTCGGCTTTATGTACTGGACTCCCTTGATTTTAAGAACCATCAACTGCCTTGTTGGGATTTGAATCAGTGATCCCACAGCAATAGTTGAGTCTCTGGATTAATCAGGCAAGAGGTGCAGTTTTTTATTAACCTATTCATGAGTTTGGTTTCTCATCCATTTTAATCACTTCTGCAACATGCAATATATAATGTGTATATAATGTCTTTCTTGCATTGCTTTGCTTCTGGTCTCTCAAGGTCTGAGTATGAAAGTTGAGATCACTCATGTTTAAATCTCTCGAGGATCTCAGCACTGCCAACACAATCTGACAACTATCTTCCCGGCCATCCCAATCACTCCTTTCTCCTATTCCAGCCTCTCCCACAACTTCCGCCCTCTCCTTTCTACCCACTATCAGTGACTCTGACTTCACCTCAGTCCCATGCTCTGGGACTTTCACCCTAAATACAAATTCTTTCAATTTTCTGAAGACCACCTCGTTGATTGGCCCATTGAACACTTTAATTCAGCACCTATTTTCCGACTCATATTTATGAGTTGCCATTGGACATTCTCCTCCCATTGAGGAAGTTTGATACCTGGAAATATTGTAGCCCATCCACACCGTGCCGTGCTCTCAATACAGTTCTCTGTCAGGTATCTCTGCATGTACAGCTCCGTCTCAGCCTTTCGCTCTTTGACAGTATTGTGCTTTGCTCTATGTGTCTCACTCTCTGTCTCCCACTTATCCTGCCTCAGTCTGCTTCTTGCAGAATTGGTTTCTCTGTTGTCAGTTTATTCTCTATTTTAGACAGGCTACGTCTGCCTGTGTCTTCCACTGTGTCTTCCACTCTAAACTCTATCTCGGACTTGGTCTCCTTGGTTCTGCATCTCTGACTCTCAAAACCTGCTTCTGACCTTTTTCTCTGCATTCCTGAGTGTCCCTCTCACTCGGTGTCTGCGTTTTATCTGAGGCTGTACCTGGCATTTCATTTCTTATTGTTCCCTTTACAACTGCAATCGTACAGCCTTGGTAACGCTCACACTCTCTAACACTCACACATTTTCTCTCTCTCTCTCTCTCTCAGTGGAACTCAGGTTATTGGAATCAGTTTGCCAAGGTGTCAGGGCAAAAGGAAGATCAAATGCAGACTTGATCCTGACACACACATAAAGTGAACCAAGTTAAATGCTAGGTTTTGCTAGAACTCAGTTGTAAACTGAGATTGAATTTGTGTAATCACAATTTTGAAATTTGAATGATTCTTTGCTGCCCTCTGCTGTCAGGCTGAGTAGGATGTCTGAATGTTGGACTGGCTCTGCTCTGGTCAAACGGTATTGCACTCCTAATATCATATGAGTAGTTCAGACAGTTAGCAGGGATGCATCCAAGGAGGTTTCAAGCATGATAAAATGAGGCATTATAGCTAATATTGTAAGGATGGGATGTTAACAGATCAATCATTATTACCCATAGCTAGGAGACTTCACAATCACCCCCACCGCACCCACCTCAGACTCAATGTCTTGCATTGGGCGATTACTGCTGATGAGCTGATAGCTAGGGGGCGATGTTGTGTGATCTGTGATCAACAGCTTACTTCCCAGCATCAGGAATATACTCTGCCTCCTATTTGGCTCAAGTCAGAGGTGTGACAGAATACAGACCACTGCCCTGGCTAGGTGCAGACAGAACATCTTGTCAAGGAAGTTCAGCTTGGTCCGCGGCAGCTCACCTGAGAGGAACTCACCAGTGAAGCAACAAAGTGAGGAAGGGGGCCGGTTAGCTCGGTTGGCTGGATTTGAGGATCGGATGAACTCCAACTGCACTGGGTTCAATTTCTGACTGAGGCAGACCCTGGGACTTGCCTCCACACACTGCCCATAGTTCAAAATGGTTTGGCCAAGATTGACACAGATGGTCTTTGAGCAGGGGATTGATACAGTGTTGGCCTGGCTGCTCTGACCATTGGAATGCCCCAGAGGGTGGATTCCTCCATCTGGAGGCAGGCTTGCATTCTGCTGCTTGACTTTGTCTTCAGCACACACCGCTGTTTGTAAATGGGCAGTCAGACATCACATGGAAGGGCGAGAAGGAGGAGGAGGAAGCCTGAGGTGTGTGATTTGAGCAGCGACCTTTCTGTATTTTACAAGGGTGTAAGATTCTGCCCACAAGGAGCCTGGGAGACCACAAAGTTGTCACCTCCTACACTTTTACTAGCCACAGGGTCATTTCTCCAATGATAGCAATCAATCAGTTTACTGTCCTCTGGAGGCAGAGTCAAGCAGGAGAATGCAAGCCTGCCTCCAGATGGAGGAGTCCACCCTCTGAGGCATTCCAGTGGCCAGAGCAGCCAGGCCAACGTTGTAGAGGCACACGTGCCCCACCGCCCATGATGGCCTGTGACCCTCTGGGCGGGAGAGATTGGGGATTTAGAGAGGAGACTTCGCTGATCCTCCAGCCTTCATTATGGGGCACTGCATTTGTGAGAAGGATATCAGCATCGTGCCCAGTCTGGTTCTTGTAAGTTGGCACTCCCTTGTCACTGCCAGCTGGGTCACTCCTCTGTTACTTACCCTCTTGCCTCTGCCAGCAAGGAGCAGAAACATGACAAGTGACTGAGCTGACACATTGTCATCAAAATGTTCCCCATTGCCCAGTGCCAAAGCTTCCTTGTTGCAGTTGGAAAGATACTGCCCTAGGACCCTGTCAACTCGAGGAGGCAAAGGAAGGGCTCCCTTCTGTGGTCAGGTAGCACTGGTTGTTGCTATTGTGTTTGATGATTCTGTGTTTGGTTCTGTAAGACTGGCATTCACAGTGCTTGATGGGTAAAGATTGTTTGAGGTATTTGTTGCCCAGAGTGCACTGCCTTTATGTTACTGAGGTCTCTCTATGGCACCATATAGAGAGTGGTGTTATGACATGGGGTAAACCCCTCTCTGTTCATTTAAACCAGCAACACATAAAAGATTTACCCCTTGCAATAATCTGTGAAAATTCGAGATGCCAAGAACAACTTAAAGCAAAAATAAACAACTTTATTTCTTAAAGTATAACAGAGAATAATGAACTAACAACTATTTACAACTCCTTCCTCTAACCTATCATTTATTTTTCCTTCTATAATACTAGTCCAATAAAACCCCCGATTATGATTTACCAAACTTCAAATTTCAAAACTAGGCAACTGTCGAATCTTCCCTTTGTATCGTCCTCTGCAGATTTTCTTCTTCTTAGGATTTCTCTTTCATCAGTCATTGATAAATAAATGTACCTTTAAGAAAGCTAATTTTCCAGGCAATCTGCAGGTGGTGGTGGCTTAGCAGTTCTATCTCAACTGTTCAAGTTTTCCCAGTCTTACACCCCAAAGCATCGGGTTGTGTCATTGGCTTTTAAGATTGTCACTATACCAAATTCAAACTGGATTGGAGGTTGGTATTTGTTGGGGTATAATTTAAACCGATTGACTGCATTCAAATTTGTTTTTGTATCCAGGCAACTAGCTACTCTAGCTGCTGGACCACATGTTACAATGTAAATTCTCCAGCACTCTGTGTGTCTCTCTAAGCCCTTCACTTTCTTAAAGGTACAGTACACTTCTACACCTTCATAACAATGGGTCTGCTTCCAGTTGGTTAAAATGTAACCTATGTTTTTTTCCTAGCTTTTTTTTACACAGAGAGTGATGGGTGCGTGGAATGCACTGCCAACCATGGTAGTAGAGTCAGATACATGAGGGAGATATAAGTGACTTTTGGATAGGTACATGGAAGATAGTACAATGAAGGGTATGTCAGTCAGTTTGATCTGAGAGTAAAATAAAAAGTGGGCACACCAAGGGCCGAAGGGCCTGAACTGTGCTGTGCTGTTCTATGTTCTTCACATTTTTAAGTTCCTGAAGCGTTTGGCCTTGAAGGGTTGTCAACTTCGTTGGATGTACTCCTGGACTTTTCTAAACACCTTTTCCTTAAATTGTCGTGATCTTTTTCTTAACTGGAAATATATGAACATCTACTGGATTAAAGTAAAGTAAAAAAGAAATTGAAAGAAAAATGCTTTCTCGTTTACCACAAATCTCAGGGACTGCTCTGTTAAGAAGTGGACAGTGAACTTAATGCTATTTCTGAGGGCAGGTGACAGTCTAGTGGTATTATCACTGGACTTTTAATCCAGAGACCCAGGTAATGTTCTGGGGACCTGATTTGGAATCCTGCCATGACAGATGGTAGAATTTGAATTCAATAATAATCTGGAATTAAGAGACGAATGATGATCATGGAAACCATCGTCAGTTGGTTCACTAATGTCCTTTAGGGAAGGAATCTGCCATTCTTACCTGGTCTGGCCTACATGTGACTCCAGACCCACAACATGTGACTCTTATCTGCCCTCTGGGCAATTAAGGATGGGCAGTAAATGCTGGCCTAGCCAACAATGCCCTTCTCCTATGAATGAATTTTTAAAAAACTTTGCTGTGAATTATATCCATGCGGATGTCAATTGAGGAACAAGATCGGCTTCAGTTGCGATGCCCTATAGGGTGGAATAGCCTGCTGCCTTCACTCATGTATGGCGAATGGCCACTTGGACGAGTCAAAGGCAGTTACTCCTGGGAACTCAGGGTGAACAGGGAATTAACAGTAGACGAGGAGTTGCCCAAACGTGTGGTGTTGGGAGTCCTCAACTGGCCCAGGAAATCAAAACCAGTCATCAGGAAAATGTGGCACGGATTTACGTCACTGGATCTCAGTGTTGTCATGGCAATAGCAGCAGCACTGGCAAACAAACCTGAAAGCTGATACGGTCATGGGCAGTCTGTTTAGCCCTCAGCAGCTGATTAGATACAGAAGAATGTCAGCAGGGAACAGGAGCCAAGTATCTTGTCGAAGAGTTTAATTTCAGCTGGAGTGAGAAGCATTGATTTTAACATCTACTATACTGTCTGTCATGGGTGACCGTAAGGAACCTGTCTTAGCATCACTAGCCTTGACCTCAAGTCTAGGTTGAAAATGGCCCAGATTGAAAGGCCAGCCTCTGTAAGCTGATCTTGATTGGATTTTCAATAAGGTTTTAATGGGCCGGACAAGGGAGAGTGGAAAACTGAGCCAGGTTCCTCACATTGAACCACTCTCCAGTGATATATATTGTGTGCGTGTGTGTTTAAGATTGCACAACTGCATGGAGTCACGCTGTGATGTGGATCTGTGAGAATTTGACGGTGGACGCACAGAGGATGTTATCTGTAGTGGGAGAGACCAGAGCTAGGACATTCCATGTAAGAATAAGGGACATGCCATTTTTGAGAGAGATGAGGAGGAATGTTTTTGTTCAGAAGGTCATTAGGCTATAAAATTACCTTCCCTGCAGACCGGTGCAGGCACAGACATGGAATATTTTTAAGGCCCGGTTAAATCCGGTTTTGACTTCCTCATCAGTCAAGAGTTTGTCAGAGGTAGCCAGGAAAGCGGAGTTGAAGCCACAATCTTATCAAATGACAGAGCAGACTGGAAAGGGCCGAATGGCCTACTCGTTCCCCCAGTTTTATGTATTTGTTTGCCTATATTTGTAAAAGTGTTAGAAGAATGAGCATAGGAATGAGGTCGTGGTGCAGCACAAGTAACCACAGCAAAGCCATACCAACATGAGATGATGGGAGAACTGTGGGCAGGGGTCTTTCCCAGTGGGGACTTCCTCTTGCCCTCCCACACTGTTACTGTTTATACAAATCCTGCACATCATAAACCATTCACATTCTTAAAGGAAGTTCCCAATTCCTCAGCACTCACTGTGTTACTCCCTCTTCCATTATCGATGAGACCAAGGTGACCACCCTTCTGGATGGCGGGTCTGTGATGCAGAGAGACGCCAACAGCATTGGTTCAATTCCTAACACCAGCTCAGGTTATCATAAAGGACTGTCCTCAACCTCTCCCCTCGCCTGAGGTGTGGTGACCCTCTGGTTAAGCCACTACCAGTTGTCTCTCGTTAATGAGAGAGAGCAGCTCTGATATGGTAAGACTGTGGCGACTTTATCTTACCTTTGCTCATCTGATATTAGGGTTGTAGTGTACAGCCTTCTCACTAACATATTCTCATCATCACACGCTCAATTAGGGATGGGAAACAAATGCTCAGCCTCCTAGCCATGAGTATAAAACTATACTCAGGGAGCTCTTTGGAGATGGCCTTATAATGGGTGAAAGACAGCGAGGCATTCCCCTCACTTACCCAAATGTAGGAGTACAGTATGCCCACTGAGTTATGACCAGGGTTGGTGTAGGCCTCAGTGCATGCAAGTGCAATCGAGGTGTGTTCAATTAAGGTTTTCAAGAGGGATTTAGATGTTTATTTGAAAAGGAACAATGTACAGGTAATGGAGAAGGGGCAGAAGAAGGGCACTTTGCCATAATACTCATGTAGGGAGCAGGTGCAGACACAATGGACAGAATGGCCTCCTGTGACTCTGTTTCTGACCTTCCCCTATCTAGTGTCACTGAGGCCTGGCATCATTTACTTCCCCCAAAACTAAGACCCTTTTATATGTAGCACCATCTCTTAATAACCCCAGAGGTGTTTAATGGGCTGCAGGTTATTTCAAATTGCAGGTGACATCAGTATAGTTGAAAAGCCTTTTTTGTGTCAGGGCGTAGCGAGATCCCAGAATCAGTGAGGATAAACAGAAGGAAAAGGAGGGCTCTTGTATGTATAGTCCCTCTCACAACCTCAGGACATCTCCAATCGAAGCACGTTCTGAAGTGTGGTCGCTGTTGTAAGGCAGGAGGCAAGGCAGCTCATTGATACACAGCAATGTGGGAAGGACCAGATGAGCTGATGGTGAGCGAGACTGTGAGTGGGTGGGGGGAGTGGGATTTCATGGTTTTGTGCTAATGCGCCATTTCCACCTAAGACCTGAGTAGCGATGGTTTCCCTATCAGCCCAATGAAGCTTTCAGGAAAGGTTGAGCCGCTCCCCTCCCCCAACCCACTCCCAACCCCTTCTGCAACAGGAATTTCCCTCTGAAGTCAACCTCACCATTTAGCTCAGCTTAAGGATCAAGGACGTAACCTTCCTATAACCTGGCTTCAGTGGCCAGTTCAGAATGCGGTCTGGCCAGTGTCGCCTGGCCGTAAGAATGGGGCTGAGGCTGTCTCGTGCAACCTACAGTGCCATCTTCCACCAGGGAGTTCAGATCAAATCCCCCTGCCCCCCCCCTCTGCCAGGGCATCTCAGGCCCAGTCCCTGCTGGGTTCCATTGTTCACATCAATATCTGTGCAAGCCCCAGGAAAATCTGAGCAGGAAGTGCACAAAGTTTGTCCTACTCTGAGGCCCACAGCCTCACCAACACGGAAAGAGCTCCTGACCTGCAGCAGATTTGTGCCCGAACCACCCACCCCCTGGGGCTTAAAGTTGCTCCTTGCTCCCGATGAGTTAGACGGCCAGCATCAATGCCCATGGATGGGCAAAGTCAGAGTCAACTGCTGACCCCATTCTTGGCTGCTTTGCTGCAAGCAAGTCTCAGCTAAAATTCTGTGTGCCCCCCTCAGGATTGGGGATGGGAATACTGAAGGGAAAGTCTCTGATCTTGTCTGGAAACATTGAGCCGGCCCCAGAAAATCCTTTTTGTCATATGCCTCTGCTCTGGAGAGTCGTGGCGGCAGCTTGTTGGCATGAGAGGTCTGTTCTCGAAATCTTGTGAGCTTAGGCCCGTGGTTTGATCTCGGTCTCTTATTCTTTGGTTGAGGTTTGGACCCAAGATACAGAGGCCCTCTGGGGCCTGATGGTGAGGCAGTAGGGGCAAGTGTTGGTCAAACAGAGCTAGGCGGACCCAGAGAGATCATTCTCTGAGAGTGGATGTAGGCTGTGTATGTTAAAACATACTCTCCCTGCTTAAGGCATTCAGTTTGAAGATGTGAACATCTTCAATCCTTGTCCTTTTCTGCTCTGAAGGAGGCCATTCGGCCCCCCAAGGATGCTCCGCTACTCATCGATTCAGTCATAGGTGACCTCAATTCCATTTATTTTACATTTTATCAATCAGAGTTTTCAAACTTTTGGATAAAGGCAAAATACTGTAGATACTGGGAATCTGAAACAAACACAGAGAATGCTGGAGAAACTCAGCAGGTCTGGCAGCACTCTGTGGAGAGAAAAACAGAGTGAACGTTTTGAGTCTGGTATGACTGTTCTTCAGAACTGAAAGGTGTTAGAAAACAGTTTTCTCGTATACCTTTGGCAGAAGCAGAGGAGTATCACAATTCAGTTTTAACTACTCTCAATCTCTCACATTTTGACTGTAAGGACTGGACAAAGTTACACGAATGGCCACTGAGACATGCTCAGGGCTGATGCCACCATCGCACGGTCTGGTTTTTCAATCTCTCCAGCGGCCAATCAACCTTTTGGGTTATATATTGTATGTGCTATATATCTCTGAGCAATACAGTGATGCCACTAGTTTTGAACTGAGCAACAGGTTTATTTGCAAGTGATTTCAAATGGCTCCGCAATCACAAAAACACACGCATGCCTACAGAACAGTTTCTGGTAAGTCTTGTAGTGTCTGCTTGCTTGCCCTGGCTTAGCCAGTCAAGCACACTACACATGGGTCAGTTATCAGGCTGTCCTATACAGACTAGAACAACTAAAAACCACTTAGTGAGTTCCACATTTCAACTCACTGGCAAAAATACATCACCTCTCTCTAATTTAATCATCGTGTCCCCGTAGGTGGCACAATAGCTCACTGGCTAGCACTGCTGGCTTGGCACCTGGGTTCAAACTGCATAGAGTTTGCACATTCTCCCCGTGTCTGCATGGCCTTCCTCTGGGTGCTCCAGTTTCCTCCCACAATCCAAAGATGTGCAGGTTAGGTGGATTGGCCATGCTCAATTGCCCGTAGTGTGCATGGGAAAAGCAGGGTTCTAGGGGATAGCATCAGGGGGGTTCAGTCTGGGTGGGATGCTCTTCGGAGGGTTGGTGTGGACTCAATGGGCTGAATGACCTGCTTCCACACTGTTCTGTGATGTTCTGGAATACCCCATTCAGTGGAAGTAATTTCTCTGTATCTACTCTTTTGAATGCTATTTACAATTCAAACTCCTCGATCACATTCCCCCAACCTGCTATACTCAAAAGTATACAAGCCATGTTTATTCAAATTCTGGTCACACAGTGCTTGAAACCCAGAGGTCATTCAAACATTGCCACCACTTCAAGGAAAGCACATCTTCTATGAGACACCGTGCTTCAAACTGAACCCGGTGCTGCAGGTGGGGTTTGACCAAGCTTCCTTACTGTTGTTTTCTGGATTATGCACGGATAAGATTTCCACCGTGTGAGCTCCAGGTATATAAAATGCTGCCTCAGCCTACTTTGAACTGTCTGAGATTCCATTGCAGAGTCATTGACTGCTAATGCCCCAAGCCAATTTGCCATGACACAACATAACCCAAGTGAAATGAGCCAATTACTACTTTGCTGGAACCACTGATGCTGAAACTATCTGAAATGTAATACACATCTATATTAACACAGTCACTCTGATGCAACCACAATCCATTGACAGAGTCAGCATTTCATTAAACATTGATTCTGAAATGGCTGATTGATTTGCCTGAGTATATAATCGATGCCACATTACATGTATTTTTTAACAGAAGCGGAGGCATTTGGAATTTAAGTTGAGGTTGTAAATCCAAGAGGGCCTTTGAATTCTTTGGCACTGGTGCATTTAGACATTGAGTTGTTAACAATCCAGTGAAAGGTAGCTTTTTTTGGTTTTACTTTCACTTGTGCCTTCAGGACTTGTCCTACCTCTGCCTGGACATTTTGCACACCCCTCTACAAGCCAAGTCACCGGTTTTGTCACCACTTCATGTCGCTGTCTGCTTCGTTTTCTGCTCAGCAATGCTGTTGCATTTGGGCTAGAATTCCTCAGCTTCACATTGTCAAGGGAGCCACGAGGTTACCTGCAACATTACAGTTTTCTGTCAGCTTAATACAACTTTACAACTTGAACCGTAGGCATGGGAGTAAGCCATTCGCTCACTGGAGCTATCTCCACCACTCAATTATACTATGGCTTTAAGAAAAGCAAAATACTGCAGATGTCAGGTTGATATTGGGGGTGGTATGGTGGCTCAGCAGTTAACACTGTAGCCTCACAGCGCCAGGGACCCAGGTTCAATCCCAGCCTCGGGTGACTGTCTGTGTGGAGTTTGCACATTCTCCCTGTATCTACATGGGTATCCTCCGGGTGCTCCGGTTTCCTCCCACAGTCCAAAGATGTGCAGGTCAGGTGGATTGGCCATGCTAAATTACCCATAGTGTTAGGTGCATTAGTTCAGAGGGAAATGGGACTGGGTGGGTTACTCTTCGGAGGGTCGGTGTGGACTGGTTGGGCCGAAGGGCCTGTTTCCACAGTGGAGGGAATCTAATCTGAAACAAACAGCGAGAATGCTGGAGGAACTCAGCAGATCTGACCGCCTCATAGAGTCACATAAGACACTTCAGTCCAACTCGTCCGTGCCAACCAGATATCCGAAACTTATCTCCACCCATTTGCCAGCATTTAGCCCATATCCCTCTAAACCTTTCCAGTGCATATACCCATCAAGATGCCTTTTAAATGTTGTAATTATACCAACCTCCACCACTTCATCTGGCAGCTTATTCCATAATGCACCACAGTCCTGCTCCTACCTTTAACCTATGCCCTCTGGTTTTTGGACTCCCCTACCCTGGGAAGCAGAATTAACCCTGAAGGCTGTTATGACTCTTTTTCAGACACTCTTCTGGAAAAGTGTCATTCTGAATTGAAGTTTTAACTCTGTTTCTTTCCAGAGCAATTGCTTCTCTGTCTGGTCATTTTCAAGCCTTAAACAGAAGTAGGTGTCAAGACAAGACAATTGGAAGAGATTGTTGGTCATGAAAGCACGCCCTTGTGTGACAACACAATGGCCAATGCTCTGAAAAGAGTCAGTGCAGATTAACTGCTGAAGTATTTTGAAAGCTATTCATTTGCCATGTTGCAAAAATGTCATTTGCTGGGGCAAGATCAGTCACAGAGTCATACAGCATGGAAACAGGCCCTTCGGTCCAACCAGTCCATGCTGAACATGATCCCAAACTAAACTAGTCCCATCTGCCTGCTCCTGGCCCATATCCTTCCAAACCTTTCCTATTCATGTACTTACCTAAATGCCTTTTAAGCTTTGTATTTGTACCCACATCCACCACTTCCTCGGGAAGTTCGTACCACACATGAACCACCCTCTGTGTAAAACATTTACCCCCGTCTTTTTTAAATCTCTCTCCTCTCACCTTTGGAATGTGCCCCTTAGTCTTGAAATCCCCCATCCTAGGGAAAAGACAACTACCATTAACTCTATCTATCTCCCTCAGGATTTTGTAAACCTCGATAACATTACCCCTCAACCTCCCACGCTGCAGGGAAAGAAGTCCCAGCCTATCCCCCCTTTCTTTATAACTCAAACGTTCCATACCCAGCAACATTCCTGGTAAATCTCTTCTGACCCCCTCCAGCTTAATAATATCCTTCCTATTGGACTTGGAGGTGGGTGAGTCAACCACAATGGCCTGGAGAGGCTTGGGAAAGCTGGAATGGGAGGGACAGGAGTTCTCTTTAAGTGTGCGCTGTGACCTGGCAAGCATTATTCTTTACCTAAAAGTCACCAAGTTGTAGGTTCAAGTTCCACACCAGTTAAACCAAAATCCTGTCTGCCCTCAGGATACCACAGAGAGTATTATTTGGAGGAAAAGTGGGGGAATTCTCCCTTATATCCACATCAATGTTCATCTCTCAGAGAAAAAGGTGAAGTAGAGCTAGGAGACTGGCCATGATCTTGCTGAATAGCAGAGCAGGTGTGAACAGCTGTGGGGCCCACACTTGCTTTAAGATGATGTATTCACTTGTTCAAACAACATCATGAGGAAACGGAGCTGGTCATTTTCACGCTGTGTCTAGGAGCTTGCTGCCTCAGAGTTGGTCAAGGAGCATGCAAAGCCCTTTGTGATGTGGTGAATGGAGAGAACTGAACATGGGGCTGTCAGTGAAGTCTCAGTGAACTTGCTGTGGGGTGCACACAGCCAACTGAGCACAGAGTGGCAGTAGAGGGTAGGGTTTCCCCGCTCTGTTAGGTCACCCAGAGCCGAGAGTAACCATAAAGCCGCAGTAAGGATCTTTACATTGCGGGACATTTGATTAATGGAAAGTCAGTCCCTCTTTGGGTGGTTGGTGCAATGTTGCTAAAAGAGATTTAACGAGTGCTCAGAACATGAATATGCTCAAAGACCCTGACCTTTCACTCAAAGTCAGCTGCTAACCATGTAGTTCCCTAGACGGCATCATGGGAAATGCATGTGTTAATGTTGTTGATGTACGTGGTGTTGTCACTCTGGCATTGTCTGTCACATGATGCCAAGTCTCTACTGGAAAAAGACTGCAGTCACTGGGTGCGAGTTATAATCAGTATTCTGTATGTTAGAATGTACATAACCACTTAGTAAGGGTGAGGGCGTTATTGTGAGATAAGGCAAAAGTAGGAAAGTCACAGACTCAGGTCTAGCGCGATGGAGAAGCCTCAGGTATACTGCACAGCGAGCTCATTGCCGGCAGAATCCAGGAGGGTATATTTTGGCTGGAATGAGCCAAGGGAAGTCATCGATTCTATGGATTGAGCCGTAACAGCACAAAATACAGCCTATTACATATGGCACACGGTTATATTTTGGCAGCTCTCCCTGACGCACGCCTCACTCTCTCTGATACACTTCCAGCTCCCTCTGACACACTCCCAGCACTCTCTGACACATTCCTCACTCTCTCTGACACACTCCCAGCTCCCTCTGACACATTCCCAGCTCTCTCTGACACACTCCCAGCTCCCTCTGACACACACCTCACTCTCTGACACACTCCCAGCTCCCTCTGGCACACTCCTCATTCTGACATACTCCCAGCTCCCTCTGACACACTCCTCACTCTGACACACTCACAGCTCTCTCTGACACACACCCAGCTCCCTCTGACACACTCCCAGCTCTCTCTAATGCCCTCCCAGCTCCCTCTGACACACTCCTGGCTCCCTCTGACACACTCCTCACTCTCTCATACACTCCCAGCTCCCTCTGACACACTCTTGGCTCCCTCTGACACACTCCTCATTCTTTCACATGCTCCCAGCCTGCCATGATGCCCTCTGATCAGCTCAAAGGCTGTGTGATCTCCTTTGTGTTTGACGTCCCTACCTGATAAAGTCCATTTTGAAGTATCTCAGGGCTGCTATCAATCATGCTCTTGTGAGAATTCTCAAGCTATACTCATCCCAGTTGTCCTGGCCTGCTCTCAGCGTCCTGCTTACTCAGCTGAATGAAAGTTTAACCTTGTCTTTAATGGGAAATTTGACCATCTCTTTTGGAGAATTTCACCATTATTCTTCATTAGCAGTCTGAAGAGTTAGACGGCATAAGCCCCTGATATAGAAATATCTGGTCCTGAATGTTAACAATCTCACATTTCACACAAATGATCAATTTATTCCTGTCACCTTTGAGTCCTTCACAGGACAAATGTAACACCAGCAGCTGCAGTTCTTAACCGTGTATTCAAACGCTAAATTAACTCATTTGCAACTCCCCACCACTGGGCAGGGATGTAAAGGGGTCAGGGGGAACTGAGGTTAGCAGGTGCATGGCTTAGTGGAGGTTGAGGTAAGGGCGGAGGGATGGAAGGGGTGACCAAAGGATAGGAGGGTGGAGGCAAGGGTTGGGAAAGAGGTGGCAGATGGTGGGGATGAAGAGCCCAGTCCGGTAAGGGGTTCGGATTAAGAATAGTAGATGGAGGGGACTTTGTGAGAGGACGGATCGAGTAGGTGGTGGGATGTGGAAGGGCAGTGGGAGGATGTAGAGTGGGCGATTGCATCCTACCCATCAGGGTTTCTTAAACTGCACCTTCCAAACCCACAGCCTGCACCACCTGAAAGTGGGTGAGGTAAGACAGTCCACACAGAGGATTCAACTTAGCAACTCCAGGGAGTTGCCTCTGCTAGGACTTGCAGGAGGGAAATGGTGGGGGTCTGGTACAGTGGGTCAGCTGACAGCACGTGGAGTGCAGTGGTTCAAGAAGGCAACTCACCCAGCACTTACTCCAGGGCAACTTGGGGATGGGCAATAAGTGCTGGCCCAGCCAGCGAGCCCCTGGGGTTGTTGAAAGAACACGCTGGGGGTGGGGGCAGCAGGGCTGACCCAACTCGATTCCCCTCCTGTGCAGAGCACTGAGCTTCTGTGGAAACAGAGAAACCATAAGCAACGTCTGGGAATTCCTGCTGCTGGAGTGTTCTCGCATCGTGGCGGGAATAGGAAAAGCAGGGCCGATTGCCAAACTGTACTTAAAGCTGAACCCATGTACTGGGGCAGTGTTTTTTACCTGGGTCCAACGAGAGAGAGTCAGAGAGTTGTAGAATGCAGATACAGACCCTTCAGTCCAACTTGTCCATGCTGACTAGCTACCTTAAATTAATCTAGTTCAATTTGCTAGGTTTTGGCCCATATCCCTCTAACCCCTTCTTATTCATATATCCAATCAGGTACTTTTTAAATGTTGTAATTATACCTACCTCCACCACTTCCTCTGGCAGTTCATTCCACAAATTTACCACCTTCTGTGTGAAAAGGTTGCCCCTCAGGACCCTTTTCAATCTTTCCCCTCTCACCTTTAACCAATGCCCTTTGGTTTGGGCTTCCCCTCACCTAGGGAAAAGACCTTTGCTCCTCAGCTTATCTTTGCCTGTCATGATTTTATCAACCTCTATGAGGTCACCCCTTAGCCCCCGATGCTCCACGGAAAATAGCTCCAGCCTATTCAACATCTCCCTACAGCTCAAACCCTCCAACCCTGGCAATATCCCCACCTCCCCCGCCCCTTGTAAATCTTTTCTGAACCCTTTCAAGTTTCACAACATCCTTCCCTTTAGCTACACAGGCCCTGGGCCTCAGATCTGATGTTCAAAGTGCCTCTGTTCAAAAGCGGGCCCAGGTGCTGCTACTGAGTGTGAAACAACACAGTCCTCCAAGGCCATTCCAGCCAGCTCTGGAGAAATCCAGGCACTGACGTAAACATCTCTCCCACCCCCTCACCTCACTCGACGACATGGAGGTAGCCAGCAAGACCAAACACTGGGTTCAACACGTCAGCTTCCTCCTGGACTGGCATCCCAGCTGTTGTTGTGTTTGCTTTCCCGGGAAAGCAGGGGCTCGGCACATGCCCAGTTGAGGTCAGAAGGAGAAGCTATGAAGCTGAGTAATAGGATGAGACAAAACCAAAAGTTAAAAAATAGGCAATCACATGCTTAAGAGCTTCCAAGTGACTCAGGGGAGGAGATGGCCCAGTGGCGATATCTCTGGACTGTTAATCCAGCGACCTGGGTATTGTTCTGGGGACCCACCATGGCATGTGATGGAATTTGAATTCAGTAAAAAAAACTCTGGAATTAAGAATCTAACGACCATGAAACTGATTGTTGGGGCTAAACCCATCTGCTTCACTAATATCCTTTAGGGAGGGAAACTGCTGTTCTTAGCTGGTCTGGTCTACATGTGACTCCAGACCCACAGTATTGGGAAGGACCCACAGACTTAAACTGCCCATTGGGCAATTAGGAATGGACTGACAAGTGATGCCCGCTCACTGTGAATAAATAATTAAAAAAACGAAAACTACATGAAGTTGTACGGAGGAACCTAGATTATCCAAAGGACATGGGTGGGGAGTATTTCATTTGGTTAATCAAATTCTGGATAATTAAATCAGGATAACATAATTTAGCTGAGCATCAGGACCTTGCGATCTTGCTGGATAATCCAATATTCAGATAATTGAATGCCGGATAGTCGAGGTTCCTCTGTAGCTGCATGTAAATGTTGAAGCAATTCATTCTGACTTGCATGTCCATTTTGTACCCTCCTTGTATTGTCATTGTTTGAGAATGGCGGTATCATAGAATCCCTTCAGTGTGGAAGCAGGCCATTCAGCCCATCGAGTCCAGTATACCAGTTATGAATACCGAACCAAAGTTGGAATCTCCACCTCAGCAGGGAGGAGCAGGGTGCTGTGCTCCTCTGAACGGAGGACATTGAAGGCAGATTGGATGGACGTGTTCAGAATTCAAAATCATTGAAGAGCATCGGTTGGGGTAAAGGGGAGGAACTGCTTCCAATGAGCAAAAGAAACAGAGGAGAGATGAGATTTTGTTCCTCAGCAGGGAATGTGCCGCGATCTCGACGGTGCTGCCCGCAAGTGTAATGGCAACAGATTCAGCGATAACCTTAAGGGGAAGTGGATAAATGTTTGAAATGGGAATATTCACAGGGCTGCGGAGTAAAAGATTGGAAATCGTCAGAACACAAGCAATCGGAGAAGGAATAGAAAATTCAGGCCCTCAGGCCCAGGAAGCTCTCTGAACCAGTGGGCACTGGTATTTTGAGCTGAATAGCCTCCCTCTGAGCCGTAAGGTTTGAATGTGAAATAAATCTGAAGTAAAAAGCTCATTTATCGAATGGCAGCCACACACTGGATTTCACCCCCCCCCATCCACAGCAGGCTTGAAGGAACAAATAGCAAAAGCGTTTGTAATTAGTTGAACTCCCCAAAGGGATAGCATTCAACCAAAGCAGCAGCAGTAGCCACTGAAGTGACCTCTGGGCAGATTGGAAATGCAATCACTTCTAAAAATTAAAAACCGGAGGGTCTTTTCTTAATTTGCAGGAAGGAAGAGAAAAGCAAATAAAAGCACTTCAATGTATTGGGTAACCAGTCTGAGCTTCTGATTGAGCAAGGCTTGCCATTGAGTGACATCATTAATATCAGCTCATCAGAGATGGGTCTACACATATACACTTAGTCCGTCAGTCCAACTATTGCACTTGACGGGTGACGGGGGCAATTTTCCTCCTGCTTGCATAGTGACAAGGCTACCTTACTTGTGCTTTAGATTTTCCTATGTCTGATTCCTTTCTGTTTTCAAATCTGTTTCCCCTCTGGTGTTTACAATGCGGTATTGTTGGGGGTGACCCTGCCTTCTCCTGGTGGGCTCATTCTTACAGCTAAACCATGGGGTCGAACACCTCGCTTGCCAGAGCAACCTGCCAGTGAAATGACCATCAGCTCTCTGGGCCCAGCAGTGCCACCTGGAGAACTGGTCTTTGCTGGGACTGCAGATAGTTCAACGTTTGTGAGAAGATTTGTAGCTCGGGTGCTCGTTGTTGTGGTTCTGTGCGCCGAGCTGGGAATTTGTGTTGCAGATGTTTTGTCCCCTGTCTAGGTGACATCCTCAGTGCTTCTCAGAGCCTCCTGTGAAACGCTTCTGTGATCTTTCCTCCGGCATTTATAGTGATTTGTATCTGCCGCTTCCGGTTGTCAGTTCCAGCTGTCCACTGCAGTGGCCGGTATATTGGGTCCAGGTCGATATGCTTATTGATTGAATCTGTGGATGAATGCCATGCCTCTAGGAATTCCCTGGCTGTTCTCTGTTTGGCTTGTCCTATAATAGTAGTGTTGTCCTAGTCGAACTCATCTGAGTGTGTGGCTACTAAGGATAGCTGATCAACAGATGCCTAAGGGAAAGACAGCGGAACGAGGACATGTTGCAACCCAAAGGACTAGCCACACTACCATACATCAAGACCATTTCTGAACTGACAGCCAGACTACTGCGACCACTAGGACTCATTAAAGCACACAAACCAACAGCCACTCTCAGACAACAACTCACCAGAACGAAGGATCCGATACCCAGCATGAGCAAAACCAATGTCGTGTACAAAATCCCATGCAAGGACTGCACAAAACACTACATAGGACAAACAGCAAGACAACCATCGGTCCGCATCCATGAACACAACTAGCCACGAAACGACACGACCAGCTATCCTTAGTAGCCACATACTCAGATGACAAGCAACATGAGTTCGACTGGGACAACACTACTATTATAGGACAAGCCAAACAGAGAACAGCCAGGGAATTCCTAGAGGCATGGCATTTATCCACATACTCAATGAATAAGCACATCGACTTGGACCCAATATACCGGCCACTGCAGCAGACAGCTGGAACTGACAACCGGAAGCGGCAGATATAAATACCGGAGGAAAGATCACAGAAGCGCTTCACAGGAGGCTCTCAAGCACTGAGGATGTCACCTAGACAGGGGACAAAATGTCTGCAACACAAATTCCCAGCTCGGCGAACAGAACCACAATTGCAGGTAGTCCCAAAGATGGCAGAAGTAATAGATTCCAGCCTTTAAAACAATGCTAGGGACTTGCCAAGGAAGGTGCTGGTGAGGGGTTGTAGGGTGGACAAGACAGTGGTGTGCAGGAGTAATATGGGGTTGGATGATCTTTGAGAGGGAAAGGGCTGTTATTGGTGGCCTCCAATAGCCCATAAAGGAGGCAACTCCAAGATTATCAGGTTACCAACTCCTCAGTAAAACCTTTGGACTGTACACTTGATGTGAGTCATTTCTCCTGTGGATAACATGCCGGACAAGGTCCTTAAGTGGCCATGAATTAAGCCTTTAAGGACTCCAATTGGCATGTGGATGTGTGGACCTTTCGATACCTCTCCTGGTAAAATTGCAGCATGTGCTGATGGATAGATGTCAGGGACAGAGCCTTTGTACAGTGTAAGCTACATTTATGTAGTTTAAAATTCTTCCTTCATGGGATGTACGTGTTAGTGGTATGGCCAGCATTTATTGCCATTGAACGTACTGGTTGGCAAAGGAGGAGAAAGTGAGGACTGCAGATGCTGGAGATCAGAGCCGAGAATGTGGTGCTGGAAAAGCACAGCAGGTCAGGCAACATCCGAGGAGCAAGAGAATCGACGTTTCGGGCATAAACCCTTCATCAGGAATGAGGTTGGCTAAGGCATTTACTGGGTAGCTAAAGGTAACCACAGTGTTGTGAGTCTGGAGTCATGTGGGCCAGACTGAGTAATGGGATTTTACCATAAATGATGATGGGTATCACAAACAAGCTACATAACACCTGGATATTTAAATTGAATTGGGACTCCACCACTAGGGGATTTGAATATTTGTCCTCAGGAGGTTAACCGAGGCTTCAGGAATTATTAGCCCATAAACAATACCATTGTACCACAGTCATTCCCCTGTGCCTTTAATCACCACGATCCATTCCAAAACATTCATTGGCAATGCAGCACATTTGCAGGCCTTGTATTTTGTTCATGTGTGGCCCCCTTACTCATGTTACAGAAGATGGTCATCATAACAAGGCTGTGATTCAAATGGTGAGTATCAGATACATTGACACTATGTACAGGGATCTGGGTCAGTTAATGGCTGAGCCAAGTAATGGCAAGTGCAGGTGTTTAGAAGATCATGGCGAATGTGTGGACTTCCAATTTAATGTATGGGCAGCCAATTTGGTTCAGCAGCATGGATCATGATATTTCAATAAAGGCAAAATACTGCGGGTGCTGGAAATCTGGAACAAATAAGGAGAATGTTAAAGAAACTCAACAGGTTCATCGCGAGAGAAAAACAAGAGTTAACATTTAAAGTCTGGTATGACTACTCTTTAGATGTTTCACAGTGATGCTAAGTTACCACTCCTGCCTCTACCTCTTGGCATTCACACCTCAGATTCCGGTCCTCCTCCCTCCATGAGAAAAATGGAGGTGACTTGGGTTTTGATGTTAGCAGAATGGAGAATTTGAACTTAACCAAATTGTCTTACGAGGAGAAAGTGAGGAATGCAGATGCTGAAGAGACAGAGTTGAGAGTGTGGCGCTGGAAAAGCACAGCAGGTCATCGGGGGAGCAGGAGAATTGACGTTTCAGGCACAAGCCGTTCCTCAGCACTTCAAACGTGTGGTTTAAGGTACCTCGGTGTCACTGACTTCTGTGCTTTGCAAATTCACCAGCAATGCCAGCAGATTTGGGTGGTGATGGTGGCTGCTGTCTTTTCACACTTGTGATTTCACACTTGTGATTTTAAATGAACCCGTTGGTCTATAACCTGGTGTCATGTGACTTCTGACTTTCTCCACCTCAGTCCAACACTGGTATCTTCACTTCTTAAGTGGCAGTGGCTGGGGCAGAGAACAAGGATGAGCAGATAGTATAGGCTTATCCAGTTTGATTTCCTGGATAGTTTCAACAGCAGGAGGGCATCAGAGAAGTTGTTTGTTTCCCTTGTTGTTCTCTTTTAGTTGAGTGTTGTCTTTTTTTACCTATCTCTCTACCTCTCCCTTCGAGAAGATTACCTGTCTGTGGGAGGATGAGTCAAAAGGTGTGGTGCTGGAAAAGCACAGCCGGTCAGGCAGCAGACGAGGAGCAGGAGAGTCGATGTTTTGAGCATGGTTTCTCCTTGCGGGAGGAAGGGTTGTGAGTAGTCGGGAGAGGATAAATGTCTACTCGCGTTATCCATCAATTTCCAATGTTTGTATATAAATCAGAAACTACATGCAGGAGAAACTGAGGACTGCAAATGCTGGATAGTCAGAGTTGAAAAGTGTGGCGCTGGAAAAACAACAGGTCAAGCAACATCCTCGGTGCAGGAAAGTCAATGTTTCAGCATAAGCCCTTCATCATGAAATTACATACATTCAGCTGGGCAGCTTTTGAATCTCAGTCTTGAATTACAAAGTGTTGTTGATTTTCCCTTAATCTAAGACCAATAACACTAGAAGCATTGTCAAAAAAAATAAGTGTTTGTCCTTAGCCACAGGTAATTTGGCATATTTATTCTGGAATCACTGTATTGCACGATCACTGCATTTGATTATGTGAGTCTGGTAACTGACCTATGCTCACTGTGTTTGATTGCTCTAACCTGGCGACAGAGTGAGAGGTGAAACATACAAGCCTCTGAAATGGCTCTGTAGGTTTGAAGGTTTGTTTGTGCTAGACACCTAGAACATGGGGTGAGGTGCAGTCTTGGGGTCACAGCCCAGTCATGTAGGACTGAAATCAGTTTACTGGGGGGGGGTGTGGTGGGCAATGGTTCGCGATTTTTCTGGTGACCGTAACTTCTTCCAGTAGCCAGTGCGCACACTCACCAAATGAAAGCAAAGAGGCAAAGGTGAGAGGAGACTCCCGGGCTCACTATCCCAGGGCCAGTCCTGGGAAATCAAGAACAAAGGTGTCCCTTAATGGCGGCAAGATAAATAAGGCAACGTAAGGGGTGCCCCTTTAAAATACACACCAGTTGGCCGCTCTGCTTGTCAGACAGTTAATCGACCTGCGAATTCCCTCCAATATATTTTCTGTTTCTCCAAGGTAATGGTGTTTAAGCTAGGACAGCAGCAATGGTGACTGCCCTCGAGTTATTCTTTTAAATATTTGATGAAGGAATGTGTTTGTTTGTGTGTTTGCTTTGTCTCAGCCCTTGAGTCATTCTCCAGTGACTTTTTTTCTGCATGAGATCGAGGCCCAGTAATATTGGACTGTGGTTATAATTTCAAACCTAGAGTGGTTTGGGGTTAAATTAAAATCCATCGTCAGGCAAGTGGTTTGAGCGTTGCAGAAAGACAACGCAGTCAGCAGTTTCTGCTTAATTGTAAAATCATGTCCTGTGTATCTTCACAATGCATTGACTTTTTCTGACACAATCATTTACTCCCGGAGCATTATCATTGCAGGAAGCTGAGTGGCTTTATGCCTTAATGTGTACTAAGCTGACTGATTTCAAGCTTTTGGGGCACTGCATCTCATTCTGTATCTCTAGGCCAATGAAGGAGAAAAGTCTACCAGAGTTTACCACTCTGCATTAGCTGATTTTTGATTCAATTCTCTTTTAATTCCCCTTGGCCCTTTCTGAATTGATTTGATTTATTTATTTATTGTCACATGTATCTTGTTACAAAATACAGTCAAAAGTGTTGTGTAGAGTTGCCATTCTCTGGCGCCATCTTATAACACACAAAAAAAAATACAAAGGCAAATAAATGAATAAATAAATCAAATGTCCAATTTTACAGTCCTTCTTGTTCAATACTCTGCCTCAGACCCTGGGCCTGGTGACCAGGCATGAGTTCCCCTCACCACATTGCTGCTGGAACGATAATTATCACTCTTTGATTGCATCTCGCCTTCACTGGTGTAACCAGCCCACTATTTTGGTTACGCACTTGATTACAACATAAAACAGAAAGAACAGCAGAAATAAAAACTTGTGTGCCAACCAACCAGCTAGCATAAAACACCCATTGTGAAGAAGTCATTCCAGACTTGAAAATTTGAGTTCTGAAGGAGGGTCACTGGACCGTTAACTCAGTTTCCACTCCGCAGACGCTGCCAGACCTGCTGAGTTTCTCCATGCAACCTCTGTGTTTGTTTGATTTCCTACATCCGCAGTATTTTGGTTTTATTTTGATAGAAAAACAAATACCAGCGGAATTACAGCACCAGAGACCTGGGTTCAATTCCCGCCTCAGGCAAATCTCTGTGTGGAGTTTGCACGTTCTCCCCGTGTCTGCGTGGGTTTCCTCCGGGTGCTCCGGTTTCCTCCCACAATCCAAAAATGTGCAGGTTAGGTGAAATGGCCATGCTAAATTGCCCGTAATGTTAGGTGAAGTAGTAAATGTAGGGGAATGGGTCTGGGTGGGTTGCGCTTCGGCGGGTTGATGTGGACTTGTTGAGCCGAAGGGCCTGTTTCCACACTGTAAGTAATCTAATCTAGTCTAATCTAAATGTACTGAAAAAAGCAGACCTCAACATAGTCATTAGGACATGTGAAGGTAAAAGTTAGACAGAGTGCAGTGGGATGAACTGATACTAAGCCTGCAGTGATTCGTTAAAGCAAAGAAAGCGCCTGTATTTTATAAATCACGTTTCAGTACATCAAGGCATCCCACAGCACTTTACTCCAATAAGTTACAGATCCACTTTCTATAATGGGTACTGTTGCTGTGAAAGTAACTTGTCCACTTTATTCAGAGGACAATTGAAACAAAATTCAAAAAAGTTACTAATCAACATATTACAGCGAAATTAAACTAATCTGCCACTCCGAATTCATACAAGTCACATTCTGGATCTCTTCGCTACAGTCATTAAAGGAATGATTGGCCAGTTGAATTTCTTTTGTGTCATGACTTTAGCTAAAATCAGCTGCGACTGATAACGCAGTGTTGTGTACCCTAGCCTCGCATTGTGTGTACCCTACACATTCAAATGTTGTAAACCTTATGTATCATATTGCTATGTACGCTGCGTAGCGTACTGTCACGAACTGTACGTCTCGCATTGTTGCATATCCTCTGTACTATGTTGTTGCGTACCCTACACGTTGCAATGTAAGATACCCTACAAATTGCATTGTCATATATTCTGTGTCTGACATTGTTACTACCCTATGTCTCACATTGTCATGTATCGTAATGTTGTGTACCCTACGCAATGCATTGCATACCCAACGTCTTACAGTGTTGTGTACCCTATTATCAGTTGGCTGTGTATTCTACATGTTGGATTGAGGTGTACCCTATGCATTGCATTGTTATATACCCATTCTCTAACATTGTTGTGTATGCTATATATTGCATTGTGGGGTACCCCATAAATTGGATTGACATGTAGTATTCATGAGGGAGTGGTTTGTACTGTGTCTGTAGGGATGCTTTGTACAGGAATATATTATGGTGTTGCTGCCCATTCAATTTGCAACCCATACACTATTAAGAGCATCAAGTATCTAATTGTGTAATTTCCCTTCCTTTTACACTGCCTTCGGACACAGGGAGTCATCAATGTTGGGATTGTTGAGGCTTTGGCTCAGTTCTCTGACATGTTTTGACTCAGGGAAAACCCTCTGCTAATTTAAACCTGACACACAGAGAACCTCACCTCGTACCGTGATCCACTAAATTTTGAGAGGCAAGATGGATTCTGGGTAATCCAAGATGGAGGACGGAAAACATTGCTGGCTGTAAGAGCTGCTCCTTTTTATGAGGTACTTCAGGTGTTGGAGGTGACTTCCTCGAATTCCAGGAGCAGCAATTACTGTTTTATATGCTGTTGCATTGTTTTGGAACTTCGGGAAAAAAAAGTCAAAACAACAGCAGTTTTAAAAGGGAGAAGAGCAGACAAAGGAAGCACATAGTGAGGTTAGTGCAGAAGAGAGAGAGAGAGAGAGAGCGAGCGCACACGAGCCTGCAGTTACTGCCTTTGCTATTTGAATTCGTGTAACGCTGGACTTTGGAGTGCATCTGGGAAAGTTAGCAAACAGTGAAATTCACAACTAATCTTGGAGGAACTGTTGGGCGAAGTTCACAGCACAGAATTAGATAAGTTAATTGTTGTTTTAAGTCTGTTCAAGAGAAAGGCTGCAGTAGTGAGTATAATGGATTCTTTCTTGATTATATGTTTTTGGAGATAAGTCTCTTGATTCAACTTAAAATATAAGCCATAG
>NC_057722.1:8586435-8615579 GCF_004010195.1 Chiloscyllium plagiosum | reverse complement strand
TCACGCAGAGGGTGGTACGTGTATGGAATGAGCTGTCAGAGGAAGTGTTGGAGGCTGGTACAATTGCAACATTTAAGAGGCATTTGGATGGGTATATGAATAGAAAGGGTTTGGAGGGATATGGGCCGGGTACTGGCAGGTGGGACTAGATTGGGTTGGGATATATGATCGGCATGGACGGATTGGACTGAAGTGTCTGTTTCCATGCTGTACATCTCTATGACTCTATGACTCTAACTAACCCAGAGGTCATTATTGAAAGTAAAAATTAGCAATTTAATTCTTTAAGTCAAATAGAGAACATTAAAACAACAGCTATTTACAACTCCTTTCTTTTAAACCTAGCTTTTACCTCCCACTTTATAATACTGGTCCGACAATAAAAAGCCTTGATTAAGATTTATAGAGAAAAAAAATCACATATGAAAACCAGCCAGCTTTGTCAATTCTCCTTTGTAGATTTTCCTCTGTGTTTTCCTGAGTCATGTCTTCTTTGGTTTTTGGCTGCACACCTTTTCTTTTGGACAGGTACCTTTCAGAGAGCTATTTGGCTGGCAGTCTGTACTTGTTGGTGCTCATTGCTGTTCTCCCCTAACTGTTCAAAATGTCTGGTTTTATACCCCAAAACATTGAATCATTTCATTGGTTTGATGTCAGCCCAAACGGTACAATTCAAATTCAAATGGATTTTGGTATCTGGGGCATAATTTAAACTGATTGGCCAAATTTGAATTTGTTTTTCTTCCATGGCAACACAACTCCAGCTATTTGCTTCAATCAAACGTTACATTTTTACCTTGTTCAGCCCACTGTGTGCTTTCAGTCAGTCCTTGCTAGCTTCCTCTCTCTCTCTCTCTCTCTCTCTTAAAGATATAGAACAAACCTACACCTTCATAATAGACATGTTACAATGAAGCAAGCATCAGGACTTAGGCCTGATCTCTACCCTTAGCTGGCCCACATCCTGAATCTGCTGTGGGCCAGGCTTGACGAGCAAGTTGCTTAATTGAGGCATTCCTTCCAATAACAAAACACAGCCACAAAAAGCTAACTGCTCACCACTGAAAAGTTTCTTAAATTGCCCTCCAGTAGGATAAAGTACAATAAGGATATTTCCAATGCAAGTTCATGCTAGGTCACAACATATTGAGAAATGCGCAAAGTAAAAGAGCAGGAGATTGTTGGGTCTGATCAATAATGTATTGAGTTATCAATTGAAGAGCCTTTGATGGGATCCATGTAATGGAGCTGGATGAGTAAGAAGGGGCTGAGAAATCTCAAGTCCTGAAATTCTGATGTAGACACATACTGTTATATGCTTTCTTTCTGAAGTAATTTGCTCCCAACTGTATTGTTAGCCTCCGGCAAATAAAAACATGTAACTACTTAAATACATTGGGTCTGACCTCTTGTAAGAAAACATTGAAAATACGATTATTGATTGCGTGATCTTGACAAACTCCCACTCCTCCCACTGAGTCTCCAAACCTAACTCAACCAAGAGATATCAATACAAACAAAATACTCTCTTGTTGCCCAATTCAATATCAATGCCATGACCCCATGGCTGAATTATTTTCCACTACCTTCTCTGCAAACCTGTAGCATTTGTAAGGCTATCATTCTGAGGAACAGGAGCTGTGTTAATTTCTTTTATCATTTGAGATAAACTTTGTTAAGTATTGAAGGAACTTCAAACCTGTGCACCAATTGTTGGAACTATCTTGCTGAGATAGGGATTTAAGTCTCCAGATGGGTTTCAATCCATCAACAAGGCTCTCATGACAGTGCAAGTGTTGTATTTGTTGGAGATGCCTTCTCAACATCTACCCTGGTGCCATGAGAAAACAACAGGTCAGCATTCCACCCTCTTTCATAGAATCCCTACAGTGTGGAAACAGGCCATTTGGCCCAACAAGTCCACACCCAATCCTCCAGAGAGTAACCCATTCAGACCCATTCCTTTACATTTCCCCTGACTAATGCATCTAACCAACACATCCCTGAGCACTATGGGCAATTCAGCATGGCCAATTCACCTAACCTGCACATCTTTGGATTGTGGGAGGAAATCGGAGCATCCGGAGGAAACACACACAGATACGGGGACAATGTGCAAACTCCATACCGACAGTCACCCGAAGCTGGAATCGAACCTGGATCCCTGGCACTGTGAGGCAGCAGTCCTAACCACTGAGTTACCATGCTGAATAGCCTGTTGCTCCTGTGTAATAGGCTGGAGGAGTGGGTTAATCCCGCATCATTTCGCTGATCATTCTTTTGGCTTGTCCTCATTGGATAGCACCAACACCAGCATTTTTGCTGCTCACTCAGGATTGTAATGAGCAAAAATATTTTCTCTGGAAGGGTTGTGAATCTTTGGGATTCTCTACACTAGATTGTGGTGGACACAGTGGCTCACAGCACCACGGACCTGGGTCTGTTTCCATCTTTGGGCGACTGTGTGGAGTTTATACATTCTCCCTATGTCTGTGTGGATTTCCTCCAGGTGCTCAGGTTTCTTCTCACAGTCCAAAGGTGTACAGGCGAAGTGGATTAGCCATGGGCAATGCAGGGATTGGGTAGGTGGGATGGGTCTGGGTGGACCTGATGGGCTGAATGGCCTACTTCCACACTGTAGGGATGCTATGATTCCATTCTTGATTATTTTTGAGGTTCAGTAGACCTCAGTGT
This sequence comes from Chiloscyllium plagiosum, assembly GCF_004010195.1. Taxonomy (NCBI): domain Eukaryota; kingdom Metazoa; phylum Chordata; class Chondrichthyes; order Orectolobiformes; family Hemiscylliidae; genus Chiloscyllium; species Chiloscyllium plagiosum. Next base: position 8,612,885 of record NC_057722.1, on the reverse strand, counting down.
TGACCTCTCAGGGAGTTGTTTGGAGAATGGGTGGGAAAGTGGAATTGACGTCGATCAGCCATGATCATTTTGGTTGGTGGAGGAGCCATTTTCCTCCAATTTGTTACGATCGTAATCTTTCCCCTGCTTCACATTCCAGGAGGGCAGTCTCAATCTAAGATGAACAAATGAAAAAAAACACAATATCAATATAATTATTTATCACTGTTTTCTGCTGTCATTCAGAACCTCAATGTCCTTTGCCTGTTTCTAGTTACACAAACAGGGTGGTCGGGAATGGATTGAAAGAACAAGTGAACAACCCAGAAGTGAAAGTCCGAGGACCTGACGCTATGGTGAAGAAGGTCATCGACAAACTTGTGCAAATCGACAAGGTAAGATGCTGAGACTTACATCTGAAAATCACTCAAATGGCTGAGTTGAGAAAATTAGGCAAAGATTTTTCAAGTGCAAAAGAGTACTTGGCAATGTCATGACAATGATGCCCTGTGTTGCAGTGTAAGACCAAGTCATCAGCCCCAAATGTGACTGCCAGATGAACAGACTCTTGTTCCGATACTAGACCAGATGTATGTTACAGTTCATGACAAAACCACCAACTTATTTTATAATAAGTTCAGGGACTAGTTAACATTGCTTTTAAGGTAGATAAAGGAGACTGACAAACAGAAAAATGCCACATGAATCCATCGTTTCGAACAAACGCCAAGGCTATACACGTTAGAAGAAATTTGCAGTCTACAATACATGTCAAACTTCCTTCTAACAGTGATAAGCTTGGGTAAGGTACTGTGTTCAATTCCCCTGCAGCGCAATTACAATTGGGCTCTTGTGGCACTGTGCTAGTGTCACTACCTCTAGGCCAAATGGTTCAGGTTTAAGTGAAACCTGTCAGGGAGGTGTGCCATAACATATCTGAGCAGGTCAATTAAAATAACTAAAAACATGAAATGTGATCAAGACTGATCCACAGATTCCTCATTGACTAGATCGAAATCTTGGAATGCCCTGTCCAACAGCATTGTGGGTCTACCTACAGCAGTTACTCAACAAGGCAGCTCACCATCACGTTCTCCAGGGCACCTAAGGATGAGCAGCAAATGCTGACCCAGCAACCAATGCCCACATTTCACGAGTGAATAAAGAAATCTCCCCTTCAACATGAGTTGCTGGGTCGTCAAATTTAATTAATTGCAAGGGATTACAATTCTTCATCTGTCCTGATCTGGGCCTCAAAATAACCTCTCAAGAGTTGTTCATCACAAACTGCCTCAACGGCTCCTCCTGTTTCGGTTCATCACCTTCCTGTCCTGGGCCCATGGGCTCGGAAACTACACTTCAGTGCCCATTCACAAATTTAACCCAACTGTCCACTGACAGCTAGCTTTACCAAGCCATCCCTGCCCTGCCATTTCCTCCAAATTCCAACCTCGCTCAGTTATATTAAGCAAATTCTGCTTGTAAGATATTCATTCCCCACTATCTCTGCCACACTGCTGTATTCATGCTCACAGGCTTGTTCTGAGTCGCTTATGGCTTTCCTGAACACACACCTTCCGACTTTCTGAGCTTCCCTGGACTTCATTGGAGTCTTGACTTTAGCTGCGTGCTATTTCCAAGAACTTCTTCCTGACTTCGACGTAACAGCCATCCAGTTGCTGTTGACACCTCACTGAGTTCCCTTACACAGAATCCATGTTGTTTAACTGCCTTCCAACCAAACAGCAGAAAAGAAAGAATTCATCACACACTGCAGAAACCAACTTTCATCCTTTCTGTCTCTGTCACTCTCCCTCTCTCTGGTCACTCTCCCCCTCTTTCTGTTTTGCTGAATTCTCTAATTCTCTCTTTTAAAATTTCACTGTCTCTGTATCTCAGTCATCTGGCTTTGTCTCTTTTGGAGCCCTCTGTCTCTCTCTTGCTGCTTCTGTGAATTTTCTCTTTCAGTCTCTGACTGTCTCACTTCCTGTCTACATGAGATCGCTCTCTTTTCGGTTCTGTGAGCTCCCAGATCATATTGTTCCATCCCTGAGGGTTACCACTACATCTGTCCATCTCTGTTTACCTTGTCATTCTATCCAGCTCTGCCTCTCTTGCCAAGTTTCATTGAAACATAGGTAGTAGGAGCTGGAGTAGGCCATTTGGCCCTTCACGCCTGCTCCATTATTCAGTATGATTGTGGCTGATCATTCAGCTTAGTCCCCTGGTTCCAGCTTTCTCCCCATGCCCTTTGACCCCACTCGACCTAAGAGCTACATCTTGAAAACATTCAGTATTTTGGCCTCAACCGCATTCTATGGCAGAGAATTCCACAGCCTGACCACTCTCTGGGTGAAGACATTTCTCCTCATTCTCAGTGATTCAGAACTTCACCAGCCTTTCAATCCACAAAGTTCCTTCACTCCTCTGGCAGACCAACTTTCGAATTAACTTCTTTGCAATTCACACTTTGTGGGTGCATTTTAGATTGACCTTCCTGTCAGTTGCAGAGTAATTCTGTGTGAATTGTGGGATATTGGTGAGCTCACTTGGCTGAACAAGTTTGCAACACAGAGTAACGCCAACAGCATAGGTTCAATTCCTGGACCAACTGGAAGACCATAAGATATAGGAGCAGAATTAGGCCATTCAGCCCATTGAGACTACTCTGCCATTCAATCATGGCTGATATGTTTCTTAACCTCATTCTCCTGCCTTCCTCCCTATAACCCCTTATTAATCAAGAATCTCTGCCTTAAATACACTCAATGACTTGGGATCCACAGCTTTCTGCAGCAGTGAGTTAACCACCCTCTGGTTGAAGAAATTCCTTTTCAACTCAGTTCTAAAGGGTTGTCCCTTCATTCTGAGCCTGTGCCCTTGTATCCTGGTCTCTCCTGCCAGTGGGAGCATCTTCTCCATTGGCTCTCTGTTTCGTTTTCATTTCCCTTTCTCACTTTGTCCCTCCCTATCTCAATTTGTCCCTAGCCTGTCTCAGGCACGCTCTCACTCTCGCTCTTCCTATTTTTCTCCATTCTACTTTTGTTCCTTTCTTACTCAGTTGTTCTCCTGTCTTGCTGAACTCCTTGTTCTGAGTTTGTGTATGGACAAGTTTAACCGTACAAGGCTGGTTGCTGTAGAATAGCCTGCAGCATTGTACAAACATACCTAACAAGTACTTAGCCAGGGACGCAGAGGTATATTGGGGTTTTTTGGTCACGTGTCACATCTAAACACAGCTGAGAGATTCCCATATCCATCGTAACTCTTGCCTCGCAGGTAAAGTTTCATATTCTAACAACTCCTTTGCATAAATATCTCCTTCATGACATTGTCTCACTGTAATCCCATTCACATGACACCTTTTTTTCCAGTAATGTCAGACCTGCATCTTGACTGACTGTAGATCGTGTCAGCATGAGATGGCAACGTGTGGGGAATTGGTAGCCTGTCACATGACCACAGCCTTACCAATCATCAGCTGACGTCAGGACATGGGGCAACATTGCTCTGAACTGTTTTAACATTGCCTGTGCTTTTCTGATGGCTGAAGCAGTCACACATCCAGCAGTTTGGTGCCCTATCCGTGTGCTGGATCCACCAAGCAGTGTTACAATCAGCCTCAAGGTTCCAGACCCTGGTGTTATTGTCTAATATCATTTGAAGGGATGCCTGAGAGCTAATGGAATGAGGAAATGGACATAGCAATTAAGAATTAATTGGGTGTGAATTGGTTGTATAAATATAGGGAGCGAGTAATCAGTGTGGTGTGAGAGTTTTATGGAGTGTGGCTGACTCAAATAAAACTTGCACTGAAAGTGTGGACGTGAATTCTGTTTTAAATATGGTTAACATTTGGAGGAGAACAGTGGATGCACTTTAGCAAGGGCAGAATCAGACAACCCCAAAGATGAGTAATTCCCACTGCCAGAGTATTTACCCAGTCGGAATTTCTTGTTCCCAGTGCAGGTGCCAACATTAACAATGGCTGCCAGTTGTGCATGTACAGTTACACCCCCGCTAATATCTCGCTGTGATTGAAGTGCAGCCTGTAATGTAAGGGATGTATAGATCCTGATGCACTTTCAAAGAATTGATACATCCCACTGGACTGAATGACATTGCTTATAGTGGTCCTTTCAGCAAAGCTCTGGGGCCAACTAGCATTGGCACAAGCACTTGCCTTACCTCTATTGTGCAAGGGCGCTATCCATCTCCATCCATTTCTGAGGAGCTGCCTGTTAAAAATTGCCAAGGCAGAAGCAATCCTCAGGGTACTTGCCACCTTGCTTTACAGACAGAGGCAGGTAGGCAGCTCTCACCTCCTCCATTTGTATTCTGAACCTCCCTTCCTATGACTGATTAGACTATTTAAGTTGTACAATCGTACCATTCAGGACCTGAGAGTCATCCTTGCCTGCACAGAACTCAGTTGAAACTTTATTGCTGGAACAGCACAGCAGGTCAGGCAGCATCCAGGGAACAGGAGATTCGACGTTTCGGGCACAGGCCCTTCTTCAGGAATGAGCAGAGAGTGTTCAGCAGGAGAAGATAAAAGGTAGGGAGGAGGGACTTGGAGGAGGGGCGTGGGGAATGTGATAGGTGGAAAGAGGTCAAGGTGAGGGTGATAGGTCGGAGTAGGATGGAGGCGGAGAGGTCAAGAAGAAGACTGCAGGTCAGGAAGGTGGTGCCGGGCTGGAGGGATTCGGCTGAGACAAGGTGGGGGGAGGGGGGATGAAGAAACTCAACCCAGCGATGCCAACGATCACAAACACAACCTCAGTCCAATTGCCATTGGAGGCTACTATTAAATCTGTATCCACCACTCTGCCGAACAGTCCGTTCCAAATCCTAACCACTCAAAGGTCAAGGTCTTTTTGTAAAGCTTTCTTGATTTCCATTTCCATTTCCATCTCTTTACTTAAAACAAATATCACTGAAGAAGCAAACTGGAAAAAAGTTGTGAAACCAGCTTCTGAAGCAAAGCTGTGTTTTATACATTACTGCAGGGCCATTCAGTATTAATGAGTCCCTGTCTCATGATTCATGCACCAAAGACCATGAATATGTAAATATTTCTTTTACTGAAAAGATCTGCAAGGGTTTTAAGTGGAATTCTGTTTGATAGCCACCATTCCTTGAAGAAATGCTTGGTTTGATGTTTATAACTAATTGGTAATTTGTCCAGTTTGGTAATCTGCTGTGAAGTTATTGCAGACACAAGGTCACACTTTCCAACCATTCTGCTCTAACCGACTGTACTGTGATTGAACAAGAACATTTCAGGACAATAAAAGAGGCCGGCACCGGGCCTAACGTTCATTTAAAGCAACTACCCTACAGCAGAAGGCAAGCTATGAGGATTTTCTCATCCCAATCAAATGCTTTTCCATTGTAAAGAATTGAGTGCTCCTTGTTAAGACCAAAATACATAGGAGTGGAAGTAAGGCCTTTCGGCCCATCGTGTCCACTCCACCATTTAATCATGGCTGATGGGCATTTCAACTCCACTTGCCTGCACTCTCCCCGTAGCCCTTAATTCCTTGCAAGATCAAGAATTTATCAATCACTGCCTTGAAGACATTTAACATCCCAGCCTCCAGTGCGCTCTGTGGCAATGAATTCCACAGGCCCACCCCTCTCTGGCTGAAGAAATGTCTTCCCATTTCCATTCTAAGTTGACTCCCTCTAATTCTAAGGCTATGCACATGGTTCCTAATCTCCCCACCTAACGGAAACAATTTCCCAGCATCTACCCTTTCTAAGCCATGTATTATCTTGTTCATTCATGTTACATAATGCTCAATGGACTAAGCCCTTTCCTGTTTGCCCCTATTGTACAGAACCTTAATGGACTCTACCTTCCTCATCGTCAAATACCAAATGATACCGAACTAACAACTGGGAGGTTCATATTCCCGCTTGGCAGATTGCGGACTGGACTGTAAAGGAGATTTAACAATGCTTATGGGGGTCAATCTGCCGCACTGCAACAGCAGCAGATCATAGCAATTATCTTATAGGTTCCAGTGCAGGGGAGGTGTCTACAGGAACCTCCCAACACAGGCCTTTGGTGCCTATAACATGCTCAGAAGAGAGAAAGGCTGAAAGCTTTGAGAAAGGAGCCTAGGTGTGATACAGTTTATTGATGGATGGTTAGCCTTGCTGCCTTCACGATCACGTGACCCATATGTCAAGTGACCAACAGGCTTGAAAGAGATTGCTGAGGTACCCCGCTAAAAAGATAGCTTTTCTGTTTAAATAATTTGAGCTATAGGAAGAGGTTGGATAGGCATGGGGCTGTTTTCCCTGGAGCGTCAGAGGCTGAGGGGTGACCTTATAGAGGTTTATAAAATCACGTGGGGCATGGATAGGATAAATAGACAAAATCTCTTCCCTGGGGTGAGGGAGTCCAGAACTAGAGGACATAGGTTTAGGGTGAGAGGGGAAAGATACAAAAGAGACCTGAGGGGCAACATTTTCATTCAGAGGATGGTACGTGTATGGAATGAGCTGCCAGAGGAAGTGATGGAGGCTGGTACAATTGCAACGTTTAAAACGCATCTGAATGAGTATATGAATAGGAAGGGTTTGGAAGGATATGGGCCGGTTGCTGGCAGGTGGGACTACATTGGTTTGGGATATCTGGTCAGCATGGCTAAGTAGGACCAAAGGTCTGTTTTCGTGCTGTACATCTCTATGACTCTAAATTGCTTATCCCAACGTTGAGCTGGACAGTGCATTCCACATGGAAAACACATCTTGGTCTTTGTATGTTCCTGTCTCCGGGCTGCCACAACCTCCCTCCATCTCCCAAACTCACCTGAGGCTTTCAGCTAGCATCCCAGCTGATTGAATTTTACTCCTCCACCCCCCACTAACACCCCTCGATGGTGGAGGCTGGGAGGCTCACTGGCACTGTCGCCATTATGCTGAGTTACCAATTTGCCAAGCCTCCGATTGCATTAGGCACTTACGTTGGCCATAGTTTTGGACACAATCCAGTTTCTAAACCACATATAATCTTAAAATTTCAACTCAAGAACTCAGAGCAGCAGTGACGCAGGTGGTAAAGCTGGAGTGAATAAACCTGATTGTATAAGAACTGGCATCATAAAAATGTTGGCCACAAAAGTTCCTGAGGTTTTCATAAAACACAACAGGTGCGCTATTGTCCTTCAGGAGTCACATCCCAAGAACAATATTTTAAAAGTACAGCAATTCAACTAAGAGTCTTCCCATTATCAGTTTTGTATAGGATTGCAATGGACCAAATTCCTTTGTATTTGCTCCCATTGCATCGGGTCATAATGGAACAAGCTCCTTGTACTCACTGCCATTATATAGACCTCCTAATGGACGAAACCCCTTTATACTCACTCCCATTGTATAGAATTTCAATGCACCAAATCCCTTCTGCATTCATTTCCATTGTCCATTATTACAATGGACAACATCCCTCTCTCTCCATTTCCCAATAAATTGGATTCAATTGGCCTGATACAAAATCTGCTCACTATCTGACTGACATTGTTTCTAAGTACAGTTCATGTCTATTACTGCTGAATCAGAGCAGTGAAACAGATCCTCAAGATGATGGTTTCTCGCCTTTGCACAGAAATACAGACTGAGGAACCTCGTCGTGCTGCCACAGCTTGATTTGGCAAAGTTAAAGTCTGAAACAATATGCAAGCAGAATTGTTCCACTTCCAGACCCGATAGGGGGGGTATGTTATGCCTTCCACTGTGGCACACTTGGTTGTGAGGGAGGCATTTAAATCAGGTAGGAAGGTGGCGATTGGGGATCCAGTCACTTTCCCGTCTCGGGTCTGACTCAGCCATATAATGCCCACTTACAGGCCTCATTCACCACAGCTAATAAGCACCCAGTGGTGGGCAAAGGTCTTTCCAATCAGAATTCCCAACATGACAACCTTGTTGGGGTTGCTTGCAAGCTTCTTGAGGGGGTGTCCTGTTCGAAGGCATTCACTGAGGGACCTGACATTAAGAAGGAGGGTGTGGGAGCTGTGGAATAAGGAATTCATAAAATTGTAGAATCCCTACAGTGTGGAAACAGACCATTTGGCCCCACAAGTCCACACTGGACCTCCGAAGAGTATCCCACTCAGATTCATATTCTACATTTACCCCTGACCCATGCACCTAGCCTGCACATCCCTGAACACTCTGCGCAATTTAGCATGGCCAATCCACCAAACCTGCACGTCTTTGGACTATGGGAGGAAACCCACACAGACACAGGGAGAATGTGCAAACTCCTCATAGACAGTCCCCTAAGGCTGGAATCGAACCGGGTCCCCGGTGCTGTGAGATAGCAGTGCTAACCACTGAGCCATCGTACATTGTCATTTGGGGTGGCACTGTGGCTCAGTGGTTAGCACTGCTGCTTCACAGTGCCAGGGACCTAGGTTCAATTCTAGCCTTAGGGCGAGTGTCTGTGTGGAGTTTGCACATTTTCCCCATGTCTGTGTGGGTTTCCTCCCACGATCCAAAGATGTGCAGGTTAGGTGGATTGGCCATGCTAAATTGTGCGTAATGTTAGGTGTATCAGTCAGGGGTAAATATAAGGTAGGGGTTTGGGTGGTTACTCCTTGGAGGGTTGGTGTAGACTTGTTGGGCCAAATGGCCTGTTTCCTTACTGTAGACACTCTAATCTAATTTGCCAATGAGACACTTACGTCATCACAGGAAGTGATGCAGTGTTTTATGATCTTTCACCCTTGAGACTAGATGAAGCCATTTTTAAAGTAAAATTAAAAGTTTCCCTTCCCTCAGCAGACCCTTTAATTGCTCAATGAGGTCAAAAATAAATTAAGGAGCCAACCCATGTCCTCTGTGCTAATGCCTTCGTGCCCGCCACGACCCCATGACCTAATGCCTTGAATCCCCACTTGCCATCACTCCCCTGTCGTCTGGGTTCCTCGGGTGGGTGGCTGCCCTGCCAACATCAGCCACCATCTTCCCAGTGGTGCTGCTGAGCAGTGAAAAGCTTCTGGTTCCTGATGAGCTGCCGGCTCTTGGCAGATGGGAAGCCACCTGTCAGGGTCCCTGGTCCCACTGATGCCCAGTGAAGTACCTGATTGGCACTTGAGGTGGCAGTCATTCATGATAAGAGACGACATGGGCCATCACTGGCTATTTGGCCTGATGCCAAGACTCGCATCGTCGTCATTAAATCCTGCCCTACATCTCCCCTCAAGGCATCCCACCCTCCAAAATAATTGATGCAGAGCACCTTATGGAGTTAAAAGGTCACCAAGGTGAACAATGATACTGTTAAAAGTACACCAAGGTCAGTTGCAGATGCTCCATCTTCCCCCAGGAGATGAACTCTAGCCCTGACCAGATTGTAGACAGTTCTGAGTTGTGACTGAGGAACTGACTGAACAATGGGCCATATTTAGCTCAGATACAGCCACTGGATCCTCCACTCAAACCCAGAAGGACAGTGCACTACCTTGCTGCCCCTCTAAACTATCTGTCAAGTCATTGTTAACTGCCAATACTAGTGAAAAATTGTTAAGGTATCGCTTGGTGATGGTGTGAAGCCTCTTGTCTCCTTTCTATCTGTGGGAAAAAGGATTTTTCATTTGGTTATTTCAAGCCATCCTTTTTAGTAATAGAGAAACAGAAGTCATCTCAATTGAACCAGTGACTGAATTGATTTGCATTATTCATTGTTGCCTTTTAAATAATGAATAAAAATAAGATTAAACATTTTACTTGCATTCAAAATTTAAGAAAACATTGGTCAAAAATTAATTAGAGCTGATTCCTGTCAACAACTCTGACTGAATGAGATTTGTATATTTTATGAATGTAATCATGATGTACTATAAATATTTAGATTGAAATGCTAGAGCAAAGTCCATTTAACAGGGCTTTCAATTTGAAGGAGGTATAAAGTGGAGGCTGGGAAATACTTCGAAGAACCTGAAACGCAAATATAGGGCTAGATTTTGCTGAAGGTTACAATGTGTGGCAATATTGTGAAGGAGATTGCTGGAAGTTTCTGTAGGGAACAGGAGAGACAGACTAGGCCAAAGTATCAGGGTGGTGCAATGGCTCAGTGGTTAGCACTGCTGCCTCACAGCACCAGGGATTCAGGTTCGATTCCAGCCTCAGGCGATTGTGTGTGTGAAGTTTGCACATTCTCCCCATGTCTGTGTGGGTATCCTCCCACTGTCCAAAGATGTGCAGCTTAGGTGAATTGGCCATGCTAAATTTCCCACCGTGTTCAGGAATGTGTAGATTAGGTGCATTAGTCAGGGGCAAGTGTAGGGTAATAGGGGAATGGGTCTGGGGGGGTTACTCTTCTAAGGGTTGGTGTGGACTTGTTTCCACACTGTTAGGATTCCATGAAAGTTGGACCTCTTTCTTTGGAGGACTACAGATGCTAGAGAGTCAAAGGGGAAAAGTGTGGCACTGGAAAAGGACAGCAGGTCAGGCAGCAACCGAGGAGCAGGAGAGCCAACATTTTGGGCATAAACCCGTCATCAGGAATATGGAAGGGGAAGGGAGATGAGAGATAAATAGAGGGGTGTGGCTGGGAAGAAGTAGTTGGGAAGGAAGATGGACAGGTAGGACAGGTCAAGAGGGCAGTGCCGAGTTGGTGGATTGGATCTGGGATAAGGTGAGGGGTTGGGAGATGAAGAAACTAATGATGTTGATGTTGATACCGTGTGGTTGTAGGGTCCCAAGGTGGAAGTTGAGGCATTCTTCCTCCAGTTGGCGGGTGACTTTGACTTAGCAGTGGAGGAGGCCCAGGACTTGCATGTCCTTGGGGCAGTGTGAGGGGGAGTTGAAGTGGTTGGCCACAGGGTGGTGGGTTATCTGGTGCGTGTGTCCCAGAGATGTTCCCTGCATCGCTCTGTGAGTTGGCATCCTGACTCCCCAATGTGAAGGAGACTGCATCGAGAGCAACGGATGCAGTAGATGAAGTGGAAAATCTCCGTCTGATATGGAAAGATACTTTGGGGCCTTGGATGGAGGTGAGTCGTGGAGGTGTGGGCTCAGGTTTTATATCTGGTCCTCACGTTCCACCCCAACAGTCTCCTGATACAGCCATTATTCTCCCCCATTTCTGCCACCTACAAACAGACCTACAAACAGAGATATATTGCCCTCCCCACCCCTATCTGTGTTCCGCAGAGACCATTCCCTCTGTGACTCCCTCTTTAGGTCCATGCCCCCCACCAACCCACCCTCTTTGTGGGCCAGTGATGGCTTCGAGAGCTGCTAATAGCTTTGACTGAGGATTGCATTGTTTAATTTAGAACAAGCTTTGGTAAGATGGAGATTCTGTAAAGGATAATATGATGCCAGTTTACTCAATGGCACAAGAACAGCCACATTCATCCCTCTGAGTCAGAAAGTTGTGGGTTTCAATCCTGACAACTTGAGATTGACCAGGTAATAGGCTCATTCTGGCCTGAAAGGGCTTGTGTTGCACACGTAGCCCCATCTACGTTTTGTCTGAGATATTGATATTAGTGATTAGTGGCATCATCTCAATGAAGAGCAGAGAAAGCGTGACCAGTGTTTATCTTCAACTGGTATCACATGACCTGATCTTACCACATTGCTCCAAGTGGGATCTTGCATCACTTGCAGGTGTTCCTTCGGGGTAGATATTTTCTCATCAACCTGTTTAAAACTTCTGAAGCAGGTTGGATTTCAACCCAGGTCTCCTGGCTCAGATGTAGGGACACTACTACGGCAGCATCACAAAGGCCCTTTTGAGTTTCTCAGGACAAATGTCCTACACCCAAATCTTTTCAGCTGCTTTATCAATGAGCTATCCTCTGTCATTAAGGCTAGAATTGGGGAAGTGTGCTGATGATTGCACAATGTTCAGTGCCATCATGACTCCTGATACTGAAGCAGTTCATGCCCCAGCACAGCAAGACTTTGGACAATATCAGGGTTGAGCTGACAAATGGTAAGCAGTGTTCACACCACACAGGTACTAAACAATGTACCAACAAGAGAGAGTCTGACCATGGCCCGTGGACATTCAGTAGCATTCCATCACCATTCTGGCTTTTTGTCACAGGGATATATTCAAAAATGTTTTAGACATTAAAGGCATCAAAGATTATAGGGAGAAAGCAGGAGTATGGTCTTGGTTCAGAGGATCAACTCTGATCATTTGAATGGTGGAGCAGGCTCAAAGGGCTGAATGGCCTGCTCCTAAGATACTACACAAAAATAAAATACAGGCCGGTACTCTTTAAAATTGCTACTTGGGCAAGGTGCCAGAGAGATGGGCTGGTGCCTATAGAATTGTGTCAATACAGGTAGATGTGCATACAGATCAAAGTCAAGTGGTGGTGGAAAGTTGCAGTGACTCACAAGCGAGGGACAATGGTCTCTGAGTGGATAACTGTGAGAGCTGGTAACTGAGGAGACCGGGTGAGTCAGAAGCGAAAGGAATAGGTTTGAGGGAAAGGGAATATGGTGGGAGCTGGGCAAGCCATACAGAACATGGCTATCCATCAAACAACAACTTGTTTTTGTATATCAACTTAAAAGTAATAGCACACACTGAGGGCGCTTCCCAGGAGCATTATTTGATAAAATATGAGCCATATCGGAGGTATCAGGTCAGAAGAATTAAAGATTAGTCAAAGTGGGAGGTTTGAATGAGGGACTTAAAGGCGAAAAGAAAAGGTGGCAGGGTGTAGAGAGTGCATTTGGGGCTGGTTAACTATTCTGCCATTCAGAGTCAAGTCCTTTCAAATGGGTAAATGATCAAATGAGGCAGACATCCTGAAATGGTCGCCTGTTAATAGGCACATGATAAAACATTTCATAATCTATTAATTTTTTTTGAAAGCTTCTCTAGGCAGTTGGATGGTGGTTAAAACATTGGCGACACTCCCTGGCGCATTAGTTAACACCGGGCGATGAATTGTGCTTGGTAATTGTTCTTCTGTTTTCTAATTCCATTCTCCGAAGGGACTCATCTGTTACTGATATAATTTATGTGCAAGCACAGAGCCCAGCTTAGTTTTTTGAGTGGCTAGAGTGAGATAAAATGAGAATCTGTGTATTAGTTTCTGACATTACACTGCTTAAGTACATGACTTCTCCATTAAGACAGGGCCGTATTTAAGAACAGTTGCAAATGGATGTCCATCAGCAGGGGAATTGCTAAAATGGATGTAGATTTGTGAGGACATCATCATATAAAATGCATTTCGAGACAATAAATCTTTAGTCTCATCCTTGTGAACCAGCTCTGCTGCTAGGATTAGTAACCCAGAGAATGAGAGTTCAAGTGCCATCCAAGCAGTTTTCAGAATGTAAATGCAGTTTTCAATTAAAACCTAGAAATCGAGAGCCTTTGCCAACAAAATTGAGCATGAAACTGTCAAATTGTTACAGAAACCCAACTTGGTCCCTAATTAAGGATGGGAACCTGTCATTCTTACCAGCTCTGGGCTAAATGTGATTGCATTGCAAGTCAATGTGGCTGATGCTTCACTATCCACTTGTATTAACCTTAGGGCAACTAGTGATGGACAATAATTGCTAAACTTGCCAGTAATACCACTCCGTGATCATCTCTGCCCAGTGCATGCAAACACTGATGTGCAGAGTCTCTGTTGCCTTCCTACCCATTATTTTTCCACTGCTTTCATGGATTGTTTTTTGAGATTTGATTTGTCACATGTACCTAGGTACGGTGAATAGTTTTGTTTAGCCCTCCGGATGGGCCGATCATAGCACGCAAAGTGCATTAGAGTGACAGAACAGAGCAATGAATACATAGTTACGGCTTTAGAGAAGGTGTAGAGAAAAGGGCGAGATCAGCATTAAATTTAATATTTGAGAGGTCCATTCAAAAGTTTAATAACAGCGGGGAAGAAGCTGTTCTTGAACCTGTTGGTACATGTGTTTAATCTGTTGTATCTTTTTGTCTGACGAAAGAGGTTAGAAGAGATTATAACCCGGGTGGGAGGGGTCTTTGATGATGTTGGCTGCCTTCCGCAGGCAGCGGGAAGAATAGATGGAGTCAGTGGATGGAAGGTTAGTTTGTGTGATGGACTGGCCTGTGTTCACAACGCTCTGTGGTTTCCAATGGTCCTGGGCAGAGCAGTTGCTGTGCCGAGCCGTGATACATCCAGATAGAATGGTGAAAGGCAATGAAAGAGAAAACAAACTTTGTTTCTGCATTGAATTACACAATTCCGGACATCTCTATACCCCCTGCAGTGCTTTTGAAGTACAGACTCCGTAGTAATGTGGGAAAAACAATAGCCAATTTTATTCAAGCAAGCTCTCACAAACAGCATTGTGCTAATGAACAAATGATCTGTGTATGAACCATGTGGTTTGAGGGACAGTTGTTGGCTAGAGTAGCAAATTGAATTGAATTGAATTTACTGTCACGTGTACCGAGGCACAGTGAAAAACTTTGTCTTGCAAGTAATACAGACAGATCACATAGTTAAGTAGCATAGATAAGTAAACAATAGATAAACAGCGACAGAAACAAAAGCCCAGGTACAGGTGAATGTTAAGAGTTTGTGAGTCCATTCAGTATTCTAACAACAGGAGGGTAGAAACTGTTTCAAAACCGGCTGGTGCGTGTGTTCAGGCTTCTGTATCTTCTCCCAAATGGTAGAGGTTGTAGAAAAACATTGCCAGGGTGGGATGGATCTTTGAGAATGCTGGCAGCCTTTCCTTGACAATGGGCCTGATAGATGGATTCTGTCGATGGGGCGTTGGCCTTTGTGATTAGATTAGATTAGATTAGATTACTTACAGTGTGGAAACAGGCCCTTCGGCCCAACAAGTCCACACCGACCCGCCGAAGCGTAACCCACCCATACCCCTGCATTTACCCCTTACCTAACACTACGGGCAATTTAGCATGGCCAATTCACCTGACCTGCACATCTTTGGACTGTGGGAGGAAACCGGAGCACCCGGAGGAAACCCACGCAGACACGGGGAGAACGTGCAAACTCCACACAGTCAGTCGCCTGAGGCGGGAATTGAACCCGGGTCTCTGGCGCTGCGAGGCAGCAGTGCTAACCACTGTGCCACCGATTGTCCGGACCAAGTTCACCACTCTCTGTAACTGTCTCCAATCTTGACTGATACAGTTGCCATACCAGGTAGTGATACATCCAGACAGAATGCCCTCGATGGCGCACTTATAAAGGTTGGTAAGGGTATCTGCCATCATGCCAAATTTCTTCAGCTGCCTGAGGAAGAAGAGACGTTGTTGGGCCTTTGTAACCAGTGTGTCCACATGAAGAGCCCCAGAACCGCCCTCTCTTCAAATAATGCTGCCCAATTTATTTTTTAGCATCCAAGGGCAGACAGGATGAATGGTTTGTCGAAACATTGGCACCCCCAACAATGCAGCTCTCCTCCGTTCCAAGACTTTATTGTGACCTCAGATCTCTGGGGTTTTGCACCCACTGCCTCCTGACTTTGAGGGGTGGAACTGAACGATGGCTATCATTCGATGCAGATTTGAGTTAGTGGCAGAAACTCTGTAGTTGGAGATTAAGGCCAAGCAACGGCTCTGGCCCTGACCTAGCTACTGTGATCTGGATTTCCTTCTTCGTTGGTTCATTATTGCCTCTCATTGAGAGTTTCCAGTCATGACGTTTAAACTGCTATTTCCATTCTTAGCATTGCATTTTGTCTCATTTATGTTGAGTCAAATTGCCATAGTCTCTAGATCATTGTTTTGGCCGTGAGTGTGGAGCAATTTGAGATTCCCTACGTTTCCTCTTCCCACTCTGCAACCATCAAAGTTACATCCAGGAGTGAAATCCAAATTAGATTAACCATAGTAAGAGACAACCAGCAACTTGAGTAGCAAATGGAAGCACCAGCGTAAAGCCAAAACGTCATCTCATGTAGTCATTAGTGTGGAGTGTTGCACTGCAGAGATGTAAGATTTGCACTGCGTGGCAAGTACCAGCTTTTAAAATGTGGCTGTGGTGGGCATTGGAAATGAAGATCTGGCAAACTTGCCCTTACTGGATACCATTCCATGGTTGTGCCTAACTTTTCTCTGGCTAAGCTAGGACCAGTTGCCAAACACTTCCCTGCAGTGTGCTAGTGACTGACTGTAACGGTCAGCTGGCCAGTTGGATAGTGCCTGCTGGGCGAGAGGTGAGTGGGGGGGGATAACTGGCATGCAGCCTGGCATTGAAGGTTTTCACAAGGCTTGACACTCCTCTTCCTCCTTGGCCTCACAGTCAGGGTGGTTTTGTGCTGACTGTGCCTATGCAGTCCTTGCCTTTTCCAAACGTATTTAAATCCTAAATTTCAGATTCCATCTATTACGTCAGCCTTTCAATGCATTGTTCTGTTCCCTATTCTCTCAAGTACACTTCCAGTTCCCTTCTGAAAACATGTTCGCGAAAGTCAGGTTATTTGCTTTGAACACAAAGTCATCTGTTGACATGCTATGGCTTGTGCAACCAAAAGGATATTGGAAGCAGGTCATGGAAGCTTTCCAAAGAATATTGGATCAATACTTGAAATGGAGGAATTTTCTCATGCTTTAAGGAAAGCAGACATGTGAAACTAATTGTAGACTTCTTTCAATCAGCCAACACAGGCATGGTGGGCCAAATGGCCTCAGTTCTGAGCAGCATGGTTCTGTGGAATTCACCTCACGATGTTAAAGCAATCCAGCCATTTTAGGCCATTCTTGATCAGTCAGTGAGACTTAATCTGTTTCCAGGGACACTGCCTGCTTCCTGGAACTGAGTGAAGACTGGTCTCCTTCCGAGTGAAGTTTAGCTGTTTACTTCACTGAATTTTGAATGGGTGACGTGGTGGCTCAGTGGTTATCACTGCTGCCTGACAGTGCTGGGGACCTGGGTTCAATTCCACCCTTGGGGTGACTGTCTGTCTCCCTGTGTCTGCGTGTGTTTCCTTTGGGTGCTCTGGTTTCCTCCCACAATCCAAAAATGTGTAGGTTAGGTGGATTGGCCATGCTATAGTTCCAGGGATATGCAGGCGAGGTGGGTTAGCCATGGGAAATGTGGCGTTTTGGGGATAGGGGTAAGTTGATCTTTGCAAGGTCAGGGTAGACGTGATGGGTTGAAAGACCTCTTTCTGCATTGTAGGGATTCTATTCTATGAATCCTGGAAGAATACAGAACAAAAGGAGGCCATTCAGCCTATTGTGTCTGCCTTTCCTCTTCTGAGGCAGTGCCTCGGGAGCAAGGATGACTTTCTTCCACTTCGGAGTTATGGCAAAACAGCCCAATGCTGGATCCCCACACACTGCCAGAGATGGGGCGGGCGGTGTGCTCAGGCTTTCACATGCTCCTTCCATTATCTGCACTTTGTGTCCATCTGACCCTTTGGGAAATGGTCGATCCTTTGTGGAAATTCTTCATGGGCCTCAGTGATCTTGGCCAAGGAGTTCCCACAGTTAGACAGGGGTGGCTTTGAGGATGTCCTTGAAGTATCTGTTCTACCCAATTGGTATCCACGTGGCACGATGAAGCACAGAGTAGAGAGTTTGTTCTGGAGTGTAGTGTCGGCCAGGCAGACAGAGTGTTGTTTGACCTTACCCAATGCCTTGGTGCTGGTCTGAGAGAGGCACTGGTGGACAGCTTATCCTGCACAGAGTTTACAGGATTTTATGGAGTCATCACTAGTGATGCTCCTCCAAGGATTAGACATGTCCAATGTACATTATCCATAATTTAACTCATGCAGGGGGGTATTGTGATGATGAAGTTGGTGCTGTTTTTGTCATCAAATGTGCTAATCCTCAGATAGCTGAAGCCTGTTGCGCATATGCGCGCACACAGACAGACAGTTGAGTTTAATTAACTGATGTCTGTTCTTGTTGATAATTCGCTTTTGAAACCAGTTGCTAATTAACCTTGACCACCCTATCAGCTAAGATACGCAAGATTTTAACTTGCTGGTTGCAAAAAAAAAGTCTTCATCTCATCTCCCATTCTCCTTCTCCTATTTTCAATGTCTCCTCTGGTTACCAATCCTCTCAGTAGTGGGAACAGTTTCATCTTAATTTCTCTGCCAAAACTGCTCCTTATTTTGAACACCTTATTTTGAACACCTCAGTAGAATCTTCTCATAACTTTCTCCACTCCTCTCTTCAAGTCCATTACTGTTCTGGAGGAGTGAGGGTGAGGGAATGAGTGAATAGGTGGGGGGGACGTTTTAGGGCTCAACTTCAAGATACGAGACTCCCGTACGTCTCAGCAAAGAGGTCAGTGGTCTGACAGAAGCCTGGACAGTGTGTCAGTCCGTTGTATAAACCCAGGATGCTCCCATGGTGGAAATACATCCTGACACTTACCTTACAGATAATTGAAAGATAGCAGCATGGGTGAGATAATAGAAGGATGTATGATTCACAGCTTTTATAATAAGCCAAGTCGATGAAACAAGGAAAAGAAGTTAAGGTCCCTGGTCATATGGTGGCTAGTCCTGATTGCTTTTAACTGGTATGTTTAGCAGAGCGGTGAGGCTCCCTCTTTAAAATAATGCCCATGGCCATAAACTGAGATGTAAAATGGTTTTTGCTCTATAACTGCTGAGTTTTGTTAATTAATTGAATCCAGTTAATGAACGCTCAAAAATTCTGCTCAGCAAAATAGCTGGGACTTATTACCTGTATTGATACAGTCATTTCACATCCAACTGTGGAAGTACAGTGGTGCTAATAAAATGGCCTTTTCATCGCTGCCATTCTGCAGGCTCATTGCAAACTTTAATTAGCAGGTTTGCACTTTGTAGCTGCACTGATAGAAGTCCTTTCAAGGTTCAAGTGGGAGCCCTTCAGAACTAATGTATTACCCTGCAAGGCGTTGAAAGTCATGTCATCTTTGCAAATGAACTGAGCATTTTTATTAATATTTCAATGATTAATACTGCTGAATAGCTCTTGACCCTCCCTGCTCTCTAATGATTTAGCTTATCTCTCAGCAACGTTATGGGATCTTGCTGTTATAGCTGTTGGTGTCCCTAGCTGGGAAAAAGGAAACCACTTCCGGTTCGTTACCTTGCCTGCCATCCAGTGACCCCTGCTGGAATTGTAAATACACAGAGGTAGAAGTGTTGACTGTCACAGTTGAATAGCTGCTCACATTAGGCAGGGTCACATATGAGTGCGGTGGCAGAGGACCAATAGCCCCAGCATTAACCAGCACCTTCAGAATAGTTGCTGTAAAGAATATGTTAAACATTGCTCCTCTTTTCCTTGTTCCATTGATAGTCTGACTTGGATCAGAGATGCTCCCTTGTTGAACAGTGGTTAGTGCCAAATAAATCTGGGTCACCACTACTCTGCATGTGGAATAATGCTAAACAGATCTTATCCTGCCAAAACTTTTAGTGCTTTATAAAGGTAGGCTGGTATGATGTGACAACATTTTAGACCATTCAGCTAATCCATCTATGTTGAGACTTGCTCAACTTTCAACCTTTCACAGCACGCTCACCTACTCCAATATCACACCCACCTACTCCAACACCACATCAACCTACTCCAATATCACACCCACCTACTCCAACACCACATCAACCTACTCCAATATCATACCCACCTACTCCAACACCACATCCACCTACTCCAATATCACACCCACCCACTCCAATATCACACCCACCTACTCCAACACCACATCCACCTACTCCAATATCACACCCACCCACTCCAATATCACACCCACCTACTCCAACACCACATCCACCTACTCCAATATCACACCCACCCACTCCAATATCACACCCACCTACTCCAACACCACATCCACCTACTCCAATATCACACCCACCCACTCCAATATCACACCCACCTACTCCAACACCACATCCACCTACTCCAATATCACACCCACCCACTCCAATATCACACCCACCTACTCCAACACCACATCAACCTACTCCAATATCACACCCACCTATTCGAATACCACATCAACCTACTCACTCACCTACTCCAACACCACACTCACCTACTCCAACACCACACTCACCTACTCCAACACCACACTCACCTACTCCAACACCACACTCACCTACTCCAACACCACACTCACCTACTCCAACACCACACTCACCTACTCCAACACCACACTCACCTACTCCAACACCACACTCACCTACTCCAACACCACACTCACCTACTCCAACACCACACTCACCTACTCCAACACCACACTCACCTACTCCAACACCACACTCACCTACTCCAACACCACACTCACCTACTCCAACACCACACTCACCTACTCCAACACCACACTCACCTACTCCAACACCACACTCACCTACTCCAACACCACACTCACCTACTCCAACACCACACTCACCTACTCCAACACCACACTCACCTACTCCAACACCACACTCACCTACTCCAACACCACACTCACCTACTCCAACACCACACTCACCTACTCCAACACCACACTCACCTACTCCAACACCACACTCACCTACTCCAACACCACACTCACCTACTCCAACACCACACTCACCTACTCCAACACCACACTCACCTACTCCAACACCACACTCACCTACTCCAACACCACACTCACCTACTCCAACACCACACTCACCTACTCCAACACCACACTCACCTACTCCAACACCACACTCACCTACTCCAACACCACACTCACCTACTCCAACACCACACTCACCTACTCCAACACCACACTCACCTACTCCAACACCACACTCACCTACTCCAACACCACACTCACCTACTCCAACACCACACTCACCTACTCCAACACCACACTCACCTACTCCAACACCACACTCACCTACTCCAACACCACACTCACCTACTCCAACACCACACTCACCTACTCCAACACCACACTCACCTACTCCAACACCACACTCACCTACTCCAACACCACACTCACCTACTCCAACACCACACTCACCTACTCCAACACCACACTCACCTACTCCAACACCACACTCACCTACTCCAACACCACACTCAC
This sequence comes from Chiloscyllium plagiosum, assembly GCF_004010195.1. Lineage (NCBI taxonomy): Eukaryota > Metazoa > Chordata > Chondrichthyes > Orectolobiformes > Hemiscylliidae > Chiloscyllium > Chiloscyllium plagiosum. Next base: position 8,591,898 of record NC_057722.1, on the reverse strand, counting down.
CTACTCCAACACCACACTCACCTACTCCAACACCACACTCACCTACTCCAACACCACACTCACCTACTCCAACACCACACTCACCTACTCCAACACCACACTCACCTACTCCAACACCACACTCACCTACTCCAACACCACACTCACCTACTCCAACACCACACTCACCTACTCCAACACCACACTCACCTACTCCAACACCACACTCACCTACTCCAACACCACACTCACCTACTCCAACACCACACTCACCTACTCCAACACCACACTCACCTACTCCAACACCACACTCACCTACTCCAACACCACACTCACCTACTCCAACACCACACTCACCTACTCCAACACCACACTCACCTACTCCAACACCACACTCACCTACTCCAACACCACACTCACCTACTCCAACACCACACTCACCTACTCCAACACCACACTCACCTACTCCAACACCACACTCACCTACTCCAACACCACACTCACCTACTCCAACACCACACTCACCTACTCCAACACCACACTCACCTACTCCAACACCACACTCACCTACTCCAACACCACACTCACCTACTCCAACACCACACTCACCTACTCCAACACCACACTCACCTACTCCAACACCACACTCACCTACTCCAACACCACACTCACCTACTCCAACACCACACTCACCTACTCCAACACCACACTCACCTACTCCAACACCACACTCACCTACTCCAACACCACACTCACCTACTCCAACACCACACTCACCTACTCCAACACCACACTCACCTACTCCAACACCACACTCACCTACTCCAACACCACACTCACCTACTCCAACACCACACTCACCTACTCCAACACCACACTCACCTACTCCAACACCACACTCACCTACTCCAACACCACACTCACCTACTCCAACACCACACTCACCTACTCCAACACCACACTCACCTACTCCAACACCACACTCACCTACTCCAACACCACACTCACCTACTCCAACACCACACTCACCTACTCCAACACCACACTCACCTACTCCAACACCACACTCACCTACTCCAACACCACACTCACCTACTCCAACACCACACTCACCTACTCCAACACCACACTCACCTACTCCAACACCACACTCACCTACTCCAACACCACACTCACCTACTCCAACACCACACTCACCTACTCCAACACCACACTCACCTACTCCAACACCACACTCACCTACTCCAACACCACACTCACCTACTCCAACACCACACTCACCTACTCCAACACCACACTCACCTACTCCAACACCACACTCACCTACTCCAACACCACACTCACCTACTCCAACACCACACTCACCTACTCCAACACCACACTCACCTACTCCAACACCACACTCACCTACTCCAACACCACACTCACCTACTCCAACACCACACTCACCTACTCCAACACCACACTCACCTACTCCAACACCACACTCACCTACTCCAACACCACACTCACCTACTCCAACACCACACTCACCTACTCCAACACCACACTCACCTACTCCAACACCACACTCACCTACTCCAACACCACACTCACCTACTCCAACACCACACTCACCTACTCCAACACCACACTCACCTACTCCAACACCACACTCACCTACTCCAACACCACACTCACCTACTCCAACACCACACTCACCTACTCCAACACCACACTCACCTACTCCAACACCACACTCACCTACTCCAACACCACACTCACCTACTCCAACACCACACTCACCTACTCCAACACCACACTCACCTACTCCAACACCACACTCACCTACTCCAACACCACACTCACCTACTCCAACACCACACTCACCTACTCCAACACCACACTCACCTACTCCAACACCACACTCACCTACTCCAACACCACACTCACCTACTCCAACACCACACTCACCTACTCCAACACCACACTCACCTACTCCAACACCACACTCACCTACTCCAACACCACACTCACCTACTCCAACACCACACTCACCTACTCCAACACCACACTCACCTACTCCAACACCACACTCACCTACTCCAACACCACACTCACCTACTCCAACACCACACTCACCTACTCCAACACCACACTCACCTACTCCAACACCACACTCACCTACTCCAACACCACACTCACCTACTCCAACACCACACTCACCTACTCCAACACCACACTCACCTACTCCAACACCACACTCACCTACTCCAACACCACACTCACCTACTCCAACACCACACTCACCTACTCCAACACCACACTCACCTACTCCAACACCACACTCACCTACTCCAACACCACACTCACCTACTCCAACACCACACTCACCTACTCCAACACCACACTCACCTACTCCAACACCACACTCACCTACTCCAACACCACACTCACCTACTCCAACACCACACTCACCTACTCCAACACCACACTCACCTACTCCAACACCACACTCACCTACTCCAACACCACACTCACCTACTCCAACACCACACTCACCTACTCCAACACCACACTCACCTACTCCAACACCACACTCACCTACTCCAACACCACACTCACCTACTCCAACACCACACTCACCTACTCCAACACCACACTCACCTACTCCAACACCACACTCACCTACTCCAACACCACACTCACCTACTCCAACATCACACTCACCTACTCCAATATCACACCTACCTACTCCAATATCACACTCACCTACTTCAATATCACACCTACCTACTCCAATATCACACCTACCTACTCCAATATCACACTCACCTACTCCAACACCACACTCACCTACTCCAATATCACACTCACCTACTCCAACACCACACTCACCTACTCCAATATCACACACCAACTCCAACACCACACTCACCTACTCCAAAACCGCACTCACCTACTCCGATATCACACTCACCTACTCCAACATCACACTAACCTACTCCATCACACTCACCTACTCCAACACCACATTCGCTTACTCCATTATCACACTCACCCACTCCTATATCCCACCCACACAGTTCAGTATCGCACTTAGAGTCCAATATCGCACTCATATCGTCCAATCTCTGACTCAGCTCCTCCAAAATCACAGAGGTGATTGTGAGGATGGCAGATGCTGGAGATTCAGGAGTCAAAAAGTGTGCTGCTGGAAAAACACTGCCGGGCAGGCAGCATCCGAAGAGCAGGATAGTTGACATTTCGCGCCTATGACCTTCACCTGGAAAGCACCTGCTGTGCTTTTCCAGCACCACTCTTTTTGACTCTATTCCAATATCACACTCACGTACCCCAGTTACATACTCATATGGCCCCATGCCACACTGACGGTGTCTAAAGTCACCATCACGAGATTCAACATCATACTCTCAGTCATTCGGCGCATTGTCATGCTCAATAGCACACTCAAACAGTTCGATTTTGTACAGGTTGTTCTGCTTATAACGTGTGTTACATTCGCACAAATTTGCTGTAACGCAATTGACGAATTGGGGCACTGTTTCTCAAGCACAAATGTTTAAACCGTGTGTTTGCTGTAATGCAATTAATCACCAATACTTCAGCACTGTTTTTAAACCGTGACTTTTCTGTAACACGGGGCTGCATAGGAACGCAACCATCACATTGTACATATTAGGTCAAATATCTGGCAACCAGTGATGGACAATAAATGCTGGGCCAACCAGGGATGCCTACCTTGTATGAGTGAATAAAAAAGGAAATCACAGTTAGCCAGTCCAATATCACATTCACCTGTTCCAATATCACTCTCCCACAATCCTATATCCTGTTTGCCTGTTCCAGTATCACCCTTGCCCAGTCCAATATTACACATACTGGGCCAATATCATGCTCATCTGGCATGATATTCAATTCATGTAAATTACAAATAAGGGGCAGTTCTGAACATTGTAATCATGTGATGAGGTATTGTATTAGATGTATGTGTTTAGAGAAAGAGGCCCGACCAAGAGACTGATTGAACATGCTATCTGTGTTGCATCGGTGAAACAACTTCTTCATGTGCTACACTTTATGAGAAAGTTATGTCGTTAATAAATATGGGCCATCGTGCAGGTTTATAGGGCAGTCAGCCTCTTCACTGACTTTACAACATCTTTAAAGACGCAGACAGTGAGTGAAAGCAGAGAGAACTACTGTCATAAAGCCACTGATGGTCACGCTTTTTAAAAAATTTCTCTTTGATTTTGGTTTGAGCTTTTATGAACAGATATTACGAGCCTTTCAAATCATTTGGCTGAGGTTTGTGTGTCAGCTTGCATTATGCTGTTAACCCTTTTCAGATCATAAACGGCTCTAAAGAACTTAGATTTATGCAGAACATTTTTTACAGCCTTGGGCTGGCCTGAAGTGCACCAAAGCTAATAAAACACCTTGGATGTATGGACCCTTCAACTGCCTCTTTTCCAGTGATGTGTACACCATGTTCCCCGACATCATGGAGCAGATTAAATCGAGGAATGTGCCCATGCTTTTTTACTACACTTGTGCAAACGAACGCTTCGACAACTAAGTATTTACTAGGTATTTAACAGGGACCCAAACCAATGGGTAATGTCCTTGTATTATGGCAGAGGTTGCACCTCATAGACAGCACCATGATTTTACAGACGCACTGTCAGCTGAGCAATCACCTACACTTAGACGACTGATTGTGAAAATGACTTCACCTAGTTTTAGTGCCTCGCTATTGGGGCTGTTTGCGTCAGATTTTTTTGATATTTGTTCAGAGGATTTGAGTTTTGGTAGCTAGGCCAGCACTCACTTCCTATCCCTAATTGCGTAGGGTGCCCATCCTTGATGGAGATGCATGTGCCCAAGCATGAGACAGATTCTAAAGAGTAGTCCATGGTGAGTTTGATGGTGGGACGAAACTTGTTTCCCTGTGCAGTTGTTTCAGTGACTCCTTGCCCTGGGCCCAGAGGAAGAAAATGTCATCAGTATACCGGATATACAGAGGAACCTCGATTATCCGAATACCAATTATGCGAAAATCGGATTATCCAAAGCAGATCTCGAGGTCCCGATGGAAACATTACATCAAAGACGTGTTTTCAACACTGATTGTGTCTTTTGTTTTCTTGTGATTAAACAGACACGTCTCCAAATGATCGTCCACCCGCCCACTGTCTCCCCCCACACTTTCCCTGGAGTTCTACACAGGGGTGTACCCTAAACCTCCCCTTCGCCATATAATCTCTCCAACATTGTCCCGTACAGGGCAAAGGTGGAACCTGTCAAAAAATTGCAGTAAAAAAGTGTGTGTGTGCGCGCGCTATTTGGAGACTTACCCCACAAAAGCAGCTGCAGCAGCAGTCTTGTTGGTGTACAGTCTGGCTGCCCTGGAGAGGGGTGGGGGGAAGGTGTTGGCCGGGGTTGGGGGATGGTGTTAGATGGGTTTGGGGGCAGGGTGGCCCG
>NC_057722.1:8526164-8585954 GCF_004010195.1 Chiloscyllium plagiosum | reverse complement strand
TTGGGAGGCGGTGTTAGAAGGGGTTGGGGACTGGGGGTCAGTGTTAGACGGGGTTGGGGGGCGGTGTTGGACGGGATTGGCTGGAGGGCGGGGCCTGTGTGCTGCTGCAGTCTCCTGAACAGGGAGGAGACTTTAAAAACTTTGAGCCCCAGAGGAAAGGCATTTCATCGATTAACCAAATAATCGATTATCCAAAATACTGCCCGCCCATCACATTTGGTTAATCGAGGTTCCCCTGTATAGTGTTCGTTGGAGGTCCTGCATAGAGAAGTCTTATTCAAACTTGTGCATGAAAATGTTGGAATATTGGGGTGCAAATATAGTCCCTAAGGCTGGTCCATATCTGTGGATGAAGAATCAGTTGTCAAAGGTGGAAGCATTGAGGTTGAGGATGAAGAGGATGAGTTGTAGGATGATGCTTGGTGGTTGGCAGTTGTTGGTATTGAGTACTGAGGCTGTTGCATTGTGGGCGATGCTGGTGTAGGGTGCTGAAACGTCAATTGAGATGAGGAATGTTCCTGGTTCGACTGTTCCATGGGTGCTGAGTTTCTGTAAGAAATCTGTAGTATCACGACAGGAGCACCCACAAAGTAGAGCAAAACATTACCTGATCGCAATGCAATGCCATCTGTGCTCTCAAAACCAATTGCAACATTGTCAGCAAACCAGCAGATAAAGGAGGAGCCATTGTCATTCCGAATAGAACAGATTACTGCAAGGAAGTGTATCGACAACTGAGCAACCAGGAACACTACAGGCAACTACCAGCTGATCCGACCAAAGAGCACACCCGTGAATTAAACACATTGATCAGGACTTTGAACCCAGTCCTTCAGAGTTCCTCCACAGTCTCATCCCATGCATTTCTCACGTAGATGACTTCTACTGCCTTCGGAAGCCACACAAAGCCAACACACCAGGTCGCCCCATCATGTCAGGCAATGAGACACTGTGTGAGAACCTCTCTGGCTATGTTGGAGGAATCTTGAAACCCATTGTGCAAGGGGCCCCCAGCTTCTGTCGCAACACTACAGATTTCTGACATAAACACAGCCACCATAGAGTAGTCAAACTGGGAACATTCCTTGTCACAATGGACATTTCCGCACTCTGCACCAGCATCCCCCACAATGATGGCATCGTGGCAACAGCTTCAGTACTCAACACCAACAACTGCCAATCTCCAAACACCATCCTACAACTCATCCACTTCATCCTCGTTCATGTTTTCAAGTTTTGACAACCAACTCTTCATCCAGACACACAGAACAGCCATAGGGACCATATTTGCACCCCAGTATGCCAACATCTTCATGCACAGATTCGACCAAGACTTCCTCTCTACACAGGACCTCCAACCAACACTATATATCAGGTACATTGATGATATTTTCTTCCTCTGGACCCATGGCGCGGAGTCACTGAAACAACTACACAGTGATATCAATGGGTTTCATCCCACCATCAGACTTACCATGGGCGACTCTTTAGTATTTGTCTCATTCTTGGACACATGCATCTCCATCAAGAATGGACTCCTCAGCACCACACTCTACCGCAAACCCACAGACAACCTCACAATGCTACACTTCTCTAGCATCCACCTGAAACATATTAAAACAGCCATCCCCTATGGACAAGCCCTACGCATAGAGAGGATCTGTTCTGATGAGGAGGAATGTGACAGACACTTGGAAGTACTCAAGAATGCCCTCATAAGAACTGTGTGTGATGCTCAACTCATTGACCACCAGTTCCGGTGTGCCACAGCAAGAAACCAAAAAGACCTCCTCAGGAGAAAGGGTACCCTTCGTTGCCCAGTACTTCCCAGGAGCTGAAGAACTATGCCATGTGCTTTTCAGCCTTCAACACATTACCAATGAGGATGAGCACCTCATCAAGACCTTCCCCACGCCGCCCCTTCTGGCCTTTAAACAGCCACCAAACTTTAAACAGCAAACTGCCCGCCTTTCAGGACAACACCATACAACCTTGTCACAGTAGACCCTGCAAGACATGTCAGTGCCATCATTCCATGTGGGGACACCACCAACCATTACATGCAGCAGGTAATCATGTGACTCGGCCAATGTTGTCTATCTCATACGCTGCAGGCAAGGATGCCCTGAGGCATGATACATTGGTGAGACCGAGCAGAGGCTACAGCAATGGATGAATGGGCATCACACAACAATCACCCGACAGGTGTGTTCCCTCCCAGTTGGGGAACACTTCAGCAGGCCAGGACATTCAGCCTTGGACCTTCAGGTGACCATCCTCCAAGATGGACTTCGGGACAGGCGGCAGCGAGAAGTGGCCAAGCAGAGGCTGATAGCTTAGTTCAGTACCCATGGGAATAGAATAGAATAGAATCCCTACAGTGTGGAAACAGGCCATTTGACCCAATAAGTCCACTCCGCCCCCTCCGAAGCATAACCCACCCAGACCCATTCCCCTACACATTTACCTCATGCACCTATCCTACACATCCCTGAACACTATGTACAATTTAGCATAGCCAGTTCACCTAACCTGTACATCTTTGGATTGTGGAAGGAAACTGGAGCACCCGGAGGAAACCTACGCAGACGCCGGGAGAATGTGCAAACTCCACATAGACAGTCACCCGAGGCTGGAATCGAACCTGAGTCCCTGGCACTGTAAGGCAGCAGTACTAACCACTGAGCCACCATGTCAGCCCTCGACCGGGATCTTGGGTTCAGGTGACACCACCGCAGTACACACACACACACACACACACCCTCCTACAGACCCATGCAGTCAAGCAGACCCTCTCGCATACACGAGCTCTCTCTCATACGCGCACACATACAGCCCCCACACTCACACCCACACATGCACCCTCTCAAAGACTTATACCCCTTTACACTCAGACATATACACAAAATCACACTCTCACAGCCACTCACACACACCCACAACACACACACCCACATGCTGACATTCACTCTGCCTCCCCTGCACGCACACATATAATGTAACCTATTTATTGCAACACACTTAACTTTCAAAAGAATAGTGAAAAGAAGGGTTTAAATTTAAACTATACCTTTTCAAACCCCCAAATATACACACACTCAATCATGATTAAATTATACAAGAGAAAAATAGTTTAATATAAATACCAAGGTGTAAAGTCAAGTTCACATGTTCACCTGTGGAAAGGTACTTTTCTCCTAGTAATTTTGACTTTTGCAATAATAATATGCATTTGTCTGTAGGCTTTTGATCATTATTTGATTCAATGAGCAATCAGGTGAAGTTGGTTTGTTCCTTGTATGAATTCTTTCTTTTAATCTTTTGTAGTTTTATTGTCATTTCCTGATAGAGAGAGAGATGGATGCTTTCTGCTTGCAGGATCTGGATGCTTTCCATCTCTGCTGCTCTTGGATTTACTGCTTTTAACGTTCCACAGTTCAACCTATCAGAGAGCTGTTACCAGACAGAATGTCCTTAATTCGAAAAATTCTCAGTTGTTTTTCAGTCTTGAATATCCTTTATCCTGCTTCGAAACAGCTGTGTATTGGTGCATTGCACAACAATATGCAACTCCTTGTTCTCAAATTGCAAAACTGCTCTGGTTTTTCAGTTATAGTAGTCCAAGTTCCATATCAATTTGTAATTCCAAACAAAAAGAAAAATGTGTGGTCTATTACTCTGGCCAGATTTTAAGAAAAAGAACAGCCTTGTACGTCACTTCTTATGATCACCGAATGTGTTACAGTTCTTTGAAGGCAATTGAATAGATCTTGAAATGTGGCCACTGTTGGAAATGCAGCTGCTAATTTGAGCACAGGAAGAGCCCACAAGCAGAAATTCGATATTGATCTGATCATCTTAATTCAGGAGGTGTGGGTTCTCGGGCTGGGCCAGCACTGATTGTTCATCCCTCATTGCCTTTGCATTGAGCCGCCTTCATGAACCACTGCAGTCCATCTGGTGCGGGTACACCCACAATGCTGACAGTGAGGGAGATCCAGGGATACATTTTCCTGTCAGCACAGTGAGTGGCTTGGAGAGGAACTTGCAGGTGGTGTGTTCTCATGCATCTGCTACCCTTGTCCTTCTAGTTGGAAGAGGTCATGGGTTTGGAAGATGCTGTCAAATGAGCATTGGTGAATTTCTGCTATGCATCTTATAGAGTGTCCGCATTGCTGCTGCTACTGAGTATCGGTGGTGAAAGAAGTGAAGATTTGTTGGTGTGGTGACAATTAAGAGGGACGCTTCGGCCTGGATGATACTAAGTTTCTTGAGCATTATTGGAACGGCACTTATCCTGGCACCTGGGGAGTATTCCATCACATTGCTGACTGAGCCTTGTAGATTGTGGACAGGCTTTGAGGAGACAGGAAGTGAGTTACCTACCACAGAATTTACCACAGAATTCCTAGCTTCTGATCTGCTCTTGTAGTCTCAGTATTTATATAACTAGTCCAGTTCAGTTTCTGGTTAATGGTAATCCCCAGGATGATATTCGTGAGGAATACAGTGATGGTGACACGAAGGGCAATGGTTGGATCTTCAATTGTTGGGCTGGCTATTGCCTGAATTTTGTGTGTGACATGAATGTTAATTGTCATTTTCCAGCTCAAGCCCCAGATTCTACCCAGGTCTCGTTTTATTTGCATGTGAACTGTTTCAGTAACTGAGGAGTCACAAATTGCCATAATTGTTAGCAAACATCCCCACATCTGACCTTATGATAGAGAGAAGGTCATTGATGAGGCAACTCAAGATGGTTAAACCTGGGATACACCTTGAAGAGCTCCTCTCTACTGTATTGGTTTCAACTTTGATCTTGTGCTCCAACATTAGAGTGGAGCTTGAACATAAAACCTTGTGATTGAGAGGTGGATACGCTACCCACAGAGCCACAGGTATGCAACCCAAATATATGGGGATGCCATAGCATAGTGGTACTACCACTAAGACTATTAATCCAGAATCTCAGTTAATGTTCTGGGGAAAAAAAATCAAAAGAACTGTGGATGCTGGAAATCAGAAACAGAAACAGAAATTGCTGGAAAAGCTCAACATGTCTGGCAGCATCTATGGAGAGAAATCAGAGTTTTGGGTCCATTGACCCTCCTTCAAAACTGGGGACCTGGACCACGGCAGATGGTGGGATTTGACTTCAATAATAAGAACCTGGATTTAAGGGCCTGATGTTGACCACTGTCAGAAAAACACATCTGGCTCATTAATATCTCTTAAGGAAGGAAGTCTGCCATCCTTACCTGCTCTGGCCTACATGTGGTTCCAAACCCACAGCAACGTAGTTGAGTTACCTGCCCTCTGGGCAATTAGGGATGGGCAATAAATGCTGGCTAAGCCAGAGGTGCTCTCATCCTGCGAGTGAGTAAATAATAAAGGAAATCAGAAACAGGTATTGTTGGAAAAGCTGAGCAGGTCTGGCAGCATCTGTGGAGAGAAATCAGAGTTATCGTTTCAGATCAAGTGACCCTTCGTCAGAAAGAAAAAAGGAAATCTGCTTGTCCCAATGTGAGAAATGTCAAAGTGGACGAATGGAATCAGCTTTCTGCTGGCTGATCAGCCTCAGACTGGATGGTCTGTCTTTAGCAGTCAGTGCACACAGTACCAGATCTTCCACAGTCACAGCTTGGATAATATAATGGAAATGATTGCCTCAGCAGGAGTCTAGCCAAGACCAGCTCACACACAGGCCCAACCTTGTGCATTTCACTGCCCAGTCTTGCTTGATCCCTGCAGCTCCCAACTTCAGTGGAGCAGAAATCGAGGCAGCAAGTTCCCATCCCTGTAGTCTCAGCATAGCTTGCATTGACTGCAGAGGGCTTCGGGAGTAGAATGCCTTGAGGCGCTCACTCCCAACAACATCACTATCTAACTCCACAAACATGTGAATGTGGCCTTTTAAGCAGGTGCATGAACCCACACATTGTTACAGTGTATTTTATCAGGTGACACTGTACAATACAGCTAGGGGATTAGCAGTACTGTTGAGATTGTTATCACAGCTGGGACCAAACTCAGATTCAAATCAGGCACACACCATCCCATCCAGGCATCATCTAACCACACCCTACCTTGGCTTACGTTCTGAAATACTCAGTTGCATGACTTGGATACCATCCAAGACCATTTCCTGCCTATTGCTCAGATGACAGGCGGTTCATATTCATCTTGAACCACACGTAACAGATAGTCGGGAATAGAATGTGACAGTTACCTGGTGGCCTGTGGGCTTCGTTGAGATGAGAGCAGCTGTGTTTTCTGTTTGTGTGTGGCCTGCACTGACATGGGGTCTCTCTTAAGTAATTAGACCATCCCAAACTTACGTTAAATGCATTTTTGCACCTTAACTTCCTTTCATTGCTAAATGCCCGTATTTTGTTGGAGGTCTGAATCAACAACGTGGAGCATGATTTACAATTCAGCATTGGGGTGAGGGGTCAAAAATGCCACTGAAAAACCCCTCAGCACTTAGGGTGAAAATTTGAAATTTTGGCTCACTCATTACGTGGATCATTAACCTCCAATGCCTTGAGGTGTTCCCCAGTGGGTACTCGGCTATTTATGACCATACTGGGATCTCAAATTGGGAAGAGGTTTGAAAGGTTGCGATGGGGTGCCCATTGCGACCTGGAGCCCTACATGACGATGGACCCTAACAGCACCCTTGTACCCCCTTACGCCCAATGATAAGGCAGTGGTGCAAGTGGCAGGGGGTAATGTTGCGTGGCATTTTATGCTCGTTTGCATGCTTTATTTGCATAAATTGTCTGCTGCCTCTGTTAGGTAAAATAATTGGGTAGGGCCAAACTGAGTCCAGACCCAATTAAGATGCCACCCAGCCAGAGCTATCCAATTTTCACCACAGGTTTCAGTGGAAGGTCTGAGGCCCAAACTTGCCTTTCCATCTGTTTTCTGTTCCCTTCATTTTGCCTCTTCCTAATCTAATGATGCTATTTCAGGCTGAGTACTGGCTTCATGAATATGAGGCAGCCCTTATTATCTTGGTTAAGAAATCAGCCTGTATTCTCGAATACTGAGTGACAGTTCCAGTGTGCCAAGGGTTAAAGGACCATGGGGTTTGGGTGGGGGCGGGGTCATCAAAACCTTGCCTGTACCCGATGTGAGACTGGCATCAAAATATCCTGACGGGTAGCAGTCAAAAACAGGGCATTGGCTGATCCCCGTGCCACCACTAGCGGACTGGCAGCCCCAGGGGATTCAGTAAAATGAAACCGCAAAATCCTCCAGTTTGGTGCCACACAAAGCTCTGTGAGTGCCTCCATCCTCACCAAATTAAAGACACTTTATGGTCACATTTACTCACATGAGAAAAGTTTTCAAGTCACCAGATACGGTGCCATCTTAGCTACCAAGGTCCCTAGGTACAGAATCTCCATTGGTGGGGTACATCAGTGCTTGAGTGCAAAAGATAAATCTGATCCATCACCACTTTCAGCGAGAGGACTACCTCAGCCTCCTTCTCCTCCAACATTACTAAACTAATCTTCAACACGTTCAGTTCACTCCATGTGACCTCAAGAAACGGCAAAGAGGACTGGAGTCTGCAAAGGTCACTGGTCTTGATAACATCATAGAGTCATAGAGATGTACAGCATGGAAGCAGACCCTTCGGTCCAACCTGTCCATGCCGAACAGATATCCCAACCCAATCTAGTCCCACCTGCCAGCACCCGGCCCATATCCCTCCAAACTCTTGCTATTCATATACCATCCAAGTGCCTTTTAAATGTTGCAGTTGTACCAGCCTCCACCACTTCCTCTGGCAGCTCATTCCACACATGTACCACCCTCTATGTGAAAAAGTTGCCCCTGAGGTCTCTTTTAAATCTTTCCCCTCTCACCCTAAACCTATGCCCTCTAGGTCTGGACTCCCCCAACCCAGGGGAAAGACTTTGCCTATTTGCCCTATCCATGCCCTTCATAATTTTGTAAACCTCTATAAGGTCACCCCTCAACCTCCGACGCTCCAGGGAAAACAGCCCCAGCCTGTTCAGCCTCTCGCCATAGCTGAAATCCTCCAACCCTGGCAACATCCTTGTAAATCTTTTCTGAACTCTTTCAAGTTTCACAACATCTTTCTGATAGGAAGGAGATCAAAATTGCACGCAATATTCCAATAGTGGCCTAACCAATGTCCTGTATAGCTGCAACATGACCTCCCAACTCCTATACTCAATATTCTGACCAATAAAGGAAAGCATACCAAACACCTTCTTCACTATCCTATCTACCTGCGACTCCACTTTCCAGGAGCTATGAACCTGCACTCCAAGGTCTCTTTGTTCAGCAACACTCCCTAGGACCTTACCATTACGTGTATAAGTCCTGCTAAGATTTGCCTTTCCAAAATAAAGCACTTCACATTTATCTGAATTAAACTCCATCTGCCACTTCTCAGCCCATTGGCCCATCTGTTCAAGATCCCCTTGTAATCTGAGGTAACCCTCTTCGCTGTCCACTACACTTCCATATTGCAGACTTTTGCTCCAGACCTTTCCACCCCTGTAGACATGCTCTTCCAGTACAAGCATCTCGCTGGAAAATGTGGAAGGTCACCCAGACATGTCCTGTCCACATTAAAACAGAACAATTCAAACTTCTACTTTTCTGTCAGTGCTGTGGTCTTTAGATTATCAACAAAGAAGTGGAAGGGGTTGTTGACAGTGCTATCAATAGGTCTGCAACAATAACCTGCTCTCTGATCGGTTTTCGTTCTACCAGGGCCCCAAGCCCCTTTGGTCCAAACATGGCCGGGGAAACTGAATTTCAAAGGAGAATATAAGTTTCTGTCCTTGGTATCAAGGCACCATTTGACCAACTGTGGTTGACCAACTTCAACCAAAATTGAAGTCATTTGGAAACAGGGAAATCTCTCTGCTGGTTGGAATCATACCCACCACAGCTCTGAAGAAGATTCATGCTGGACTCAGAATGTTAACTTTATCTCTCTCTGCACAGTGGTTGCTAGAGCTGCTGAATTTGTCCAGCATTTTCTGTTTATGTTAGAAAGAAACATAGCTGTGGTTGTTGGAGGTCAGTCATCTCAGCTCCAGGACATCTCCACAAAGGTTGTTCATGATGATGCCCTCAGACCAAATATCTTCAGCTACTTCCTCAATGATCTTCCCTTCCATTATAAAGTCAGACTTAACTCCTCCAATCCAAAATTAAAAGTCGGTGCCCATATGCAGCAATACTTGGAGAACATGCAGGCTTAAACTGATAGTAGAAATGCTAGACACTCAACATCTTCAACAAAAGGAAATCCAATAATCTCCCCTTGACATTAGTTCCCATTGACCTGCATCTGAAGTGGACCTGCTATATGAATCCCTACAGGAGCTGGTGAAGTTTGAATTCTGTGGTGAGTGCCTCGTTTCCTGACTCTCTGATGCTGATCCACCATCTGTGAGGCATATGTCAGGAGCTTGATGATATACCCCCTACTTGCCTGGATGGTGGGGGGGGGCAGCTCCAACAACCCTCAAGAAGCTTGACACCATCCAGGGCAAAGCAACCATTTGATTGGCACCAGATCCGCCACCTTCAACATTCACTCCTTCCAGCGCCAAAGCACAGTGGCAACAATACATAACATCGATAAGATGCACTGCAGAAACTCACCAAGGCTCATTGAGAGCGGCAAACCCATGCTTACAACCATCCAGAAGGACACAGGCAGCAGATACATCAGCACACCAACCCAAGCACGTTCCCCTCCAAATCTCACACCAGCCTGATTTGGATTTTTTTTTGCTGTTTCTACACCAGCAGTGGATCAAAATCCTGGGATCCCCTTCCGAACAGCATTGTTAATGTCCCCCCATTACAGACGTTTAAGAAGGTGACACCCAATCACCTGCTCAATGACAGTTGTATGTTGCCAGGGATGACATTCCCATGTTCAAATGGGAAAAAAGATGCTGAAAATCTGAAAACTGAATCATTGACAATGCTGAAATGGAGGTCATTGCAAGTCAAGAAAAAACTTTCATCAGGACTTGTGAGCTTCCATTAAAATCTCAGAAGCATCCGGGCATCTGTAGACGCCACTTGTATCTCAACCTTAGCAACCTGACAACGTGTTTCTTTGTGTTACAGCACAGTTACTTTCCAGTTTCTTGGCGTCTTGCCAGCAGTAGGTGTCATGATGGACAGTGAATTACTTAGGGACAGGGGGTAACATAGGCAGGGGAAGGGTAATGCTGGAAGGGGGAGAATGGAACAGAAACCTGGTTAAACTTGTCGGTGGAGAATGACAGTGGATTGGGATGAGTAACATTGGGATGGACCGGTTGGCACTGGGAAGTGAACCATGAGCAAAGGGTGCTGTACTGGGCACGTGTTTTAATTAGGGAAAGTGGGAGTAGGAAAAGGAGGATCACATCATTGTTGTGTTGACCTGTGTGAGGAAGAGTGACACTGGGAGGACATGGAATTGAGGGAGATGGTCTTGGAGGAATAGACTGGAATGTTCTGTGTTTGACATCCATAATATTGTAAAGTACCTGATTGTGATCAGAGGTTGGGGAAGAATAGAGGGAACTCCCAATGATCCACATGAAAAGGGACATACTCCGAGTGCAAAGACTCACCTGTAGATATAGACAAATTTAGAAGTCTTTTTGTACAAGCCCTGGAGTAGTAATGAGATCTCACTATCAGAATATGCAGTAACATGCTCAACATTGTATTTTCAGTGCTGGTAGTTGAGGGTGAAATGTCATTTCAGGACACAAGGCAAGCTCTTTGTCAATATTAAGAATATTTACACACACTGGACTGATGGGTGAGGCCTCAGATAATAGCTCACCTGTCAGACATTCACTTGTCAACACACACTGACTATCTAAGAGGATGTAGTGACTCCTTGAATTTGGAGTGCACCCACTCAGCAAAACTGACATGAAAAGCAGGCAAACGTTCCAGAAACGTCCTCACAAATATCATCTGATGATGATTACTGAATAAACTTATTTTTCTGAGGAATTGCAGATTCCTACCTGTTTAATTGGATTTAAATCCAAAACCGAACTGGTTTTATTTTTAATCTTTTCGGTAGGTTGCTTTTTAATCTTCCTTGTTTTGGAAACAGATTTCTTCCCACTTAGTAATCTATTGCCTGGTTCCAACAATCCGCAGAAGTAGCCAAATGAGGGAGGAATGCTGAAAGAAGATGATTTGCTTCATAAAGGATGTTTCAGTGAGAACATTTAAATTCTAAACGGGAAAGATAGGCAGGTGGAGACACTACGAGAGCATTCATAATACTCAAACATTCCATCCTAAAATGGCCGAACACAATTGATGTAGCGCCTATGATGTTATAATACTTCCAATAGCACTTCACAAGAGCGTTATGCAACAAAGCATAAAACTGCTTCACATAGGGACTCAAAGTGGGAAATATTAAAGAGTGTGGTAAAGGAGTATGACAAGTAGTGAGCGAGAGAGGAGTGAGGAGATTGTTCCAAAACACAGACACAAAATGGTGGAACAGTAAAACTGAGGATGTTCAAGAGGTCAGAAGTAGTGAAGCTTTTGGTGAGATGTGGAGCCAAAGGAGTTACAGAAGTAGGGCCAATCACAATTACCTGCAGACATTTTAAGGATTTCGCACTCGGCTATATTCTGGGGTTTTAATGCAATTGTGACATGTGACAAGGGTTGGGGAGGGGGGGCAGTTGTCGTACTTTGTTTATCCATGGTCTGCTGTGCAATGCGAACTGAACCTGCACCTCTGCCCACTGCATGCTGAGCAAGCTCCATTGCAGAACATATGCATCGAAGGCTGGGAATTTCTGGTAAAGCAGGGGAGTATTCAGAGTATAACATATAATTACAACGAGGAGAATGATGCAGTCCGTTGTCAGTTCCATCCCTCCAGAAAAGCCTTCCAGTTCCACCTTGCATCACCCAGCTTTGCCAGATTTGCTGCAACTTAAATGCATGTGAAGACTTAATCTGCATCATTCTATAGAAGAGGGGAGCAGACCATTCAGCCCCTTGATACATTGAGGGTATTCGTATTGGTTGCTCTTTCAATGAATCACCACCTGTAGTACTCATAAAGTTACTTTTTGTTACTCGTGCTGTGTCCTTGTGCTCTTGTCCTAGTGGTTAGATTACATTAAAAATCACACAGCACCAGTTTATAGTCCAACAGGTTTATTTGGAAGCACTAGCTTTGGAGTGCTGCTCCTTCATCAGATACTACCTGATGTAGGAGCTGCACTCTGACAGCCAGTGCTTCCAAATAAACCTGTTGGACTATAACCTGGTGCTGTGTGATTTTTAATTTTGTCCAGCCCAGTCCAGAACCGGCTCCTCCACATCATGTTAGGATTACATTACTGTTCTGAATTTAAACACCATTTACTAAGGATTTTCCTCCATCTATAAGATACCTCTATTCCAGGATGAGGAAAAATAAGTTAAGCCTTTCCTGCTAACTTGGATGCCCCAAGATCAGTCAAGGTCAATTCAGAGGGCTTCCTATCATTGCTTCAAGCCTGTCAAGGTTTCTTGTGTCTCAGCAATGCTGAGGTCTAGCCAGGCCAGAGTACTCTGCAATTTGACCATAACTTCCTCTCACTTAGAACCTGAGGTTGGTCCATTCATATGAATGAGAAAGAGCATTGGCCCAAGCACCAAGCCCTGGGGTATCCAACTGAATGTAGGCGAAAGTGAGTACTGCAGATGCTGGAGATTAGAGTCAAGAGTGTGGTGCTGGAAAAGCACAGCAGGTCAGGCAGCATCCGAGGATCAGGAGCATCGACATTTTGGGCAAAAGCCCTTCATCAGGAATGAGGCTGGGAGCCTCGGGGGTGGAGAGATAAATGGGAGGGGGGAGGGTAAACACATGTCATGTTTGGATGGAGTTGCTGTAAATTTTGTTCATCTTGGAATAATGAAAAGGTAGTTCTAATTTCAAACAGTTCACTTACATGACTTAAAATTTCTTCAAACATTGCCTGACTTTCTACGGATGCACTAAAACCCAGGAGTGGAGTGTCTGGAATCAATAATTTTCTGTATGAGAATCAGGAGTCAGTCACTCTACTCACTAGCACAACCTAAAGCAATCAAGTACTGTACAAGGATCTGTGGGCAGATGAGCTTTAATGAAGTGCTGCAATTTCCCTCTGACACTGAAGTCCATATTTTCAATTAAGACACTCCAAATACATCATTTTTTGAGTTTAACTTGTCTGTTTCTTCTAAATGGATACAAAAGTTCCTGATGTCGACAATGAGATTTACAAGTCTGTTGTGATTGTTTGCGATGAGCTTGATGAAGCAGATGATCAATATCACTCGCAGAAAAAAGAAACAAATCCTGTCAAAACTATCTTTGAAATGTCCTTGTCTGCTCACTATCAAGCATCTTGCATTCCATGTAGAGTTGTTATCCAACAGATAAGCATTGGTACTGTGCAATCACTTGCTGTGCGTGAATGATGAATGGCACGTGGGTTTTGCAAACTATCATAAATTAGGCTGGAGTCCTCAGGTCTTCATTTAGGCCCCACTTCTGATTAAATACACGCTGATACCGTTTTGGCCGTGTGTATTCTGAACTTTTTTGTCTCCATTTTGCCATGTTAAAATCCACAATGCTGCACTTTTTTACTTCTCTATTTTACCAAGCTGTACCGAAGCACCTTTGTACCTAAGATGGTGCAGTAAGCAGTGAATTGTAAACTTTCACTGTACCCCGTGTGTACATGTGATAATAAAGCTAATTCTAATTATAATTCTGAAATCCATCAATTCTGCCTTGTCCCAGGAAAGAGAGACTGGGAGGTCTCTGACCAAATAAGTCCATACAATGTTTTGTTACTGACAAATCTCTGATCACAATATGTAGATTGCCATCTTTTCTCCAATATGTGTCCGTTGCATAGCTGTTCAGCGCAGAGTTGGTCACAAAGGCTTTATCACTAAAGCACATTTGAAAGTTCGTTCACTGTTTTGTAAGAGATGCCCCTGCAGGAGGTGAGTCTGAAACAAAGTCTTACACACCTCTCTCTTCAAAGTGTCTTTTTTTATGGTTCTTATACACATTTCTGTGAGCAAATCCTTTTCCACGAGGTTTGTGTTTGTTAAACTTTACACGTTGCTCTTCGGTCTCAGGAAAGGCATTTCCAGCATTGCCGTCCGTGCTGACAATCTGTGCACCTTTGCAAATATGGCAACCATTTTGCCAATCTTTCCGACT
The DNA here is from genome assembly GCF_004010195.1 of Chiloscyllium plagiosum. Classification (NCBI taxonomy): domain Eukaryota; kingdom Metazoa; phylum Chordata; class Chondrichthyes; order Orectolobiformes; family Hemiscylliidae; genus Chiloscyllium; species Chiloscyllium plagiosum. The sequence continues at coordinate 8,571,697 of NC_057722.1, read as the reverse complement.
TAATTTTTCTACCGTTAGGACATAATGCTGACTGGAACTTAGGAGTGTATTGGTTCTGTCCAAAACTGACTTCTTCATCAGCTGCAGTAAAAAGGCCAAATGCTGGAAAATACTTAGTAGCATCTTTGAAGAAATAAAGAGAGTCAATGTTTCAGATCAGTGACCTTTTGTCAGCACTGACAAAGGACCTTGAGGCTTAACTCTGTTTCTCTCTTTGCAAATGTTACTCAGTATTCCCAGCATTTTTCACTTTCATTGCAAATTCACATTTTTCTTCTTAGTTAAAAGTTGGGCTATAAGTTTCCCTCTAGTATCTACAGTTTCTACCTTCTGGTGCAGTCCCTTGTCCCAGGACACAATTTTGGTGAGCGTGTTAGTCCTGATATTAAGGAGTCTGTGCAGAACTCCGTCATGGCCCTTGACATTGGTCAGGGGGTTCTCCAATGCACCAAGCGTTTCATTGCGTCCATCCACCAACCTTTTCCTATAAACTACCCAATGAAAGTCCTCATCGGAGCTGTCCGCAGCTGAACTGGAGTTGTGTGACTCACCATCTGAGGAAGTGGCACCTATTCCACCCTTTCCTCCTGCCATGCCAGCAGACCACACTTGCCTGGAGACTCGCCACCTACAAATCCTGCCTCCAATCAATCCTCAAAAAAGCAGACACTGGCAGTAGTTAGTGAGTTGGGGGCTGCGTGTGAGATTGAACTGTTTAATCATCATTTTTTCCTTTCTGTTCTGTCACTTCACACTCATGCACAGATTGCTGGCAAATGTTGCTCTTATGTCCCTGTAAGGGGAAAGACAAAGGCATAAGATGGCGTTCGGAGTGAGTGAGGGAAACAAGAGGCTTACTGATACCAATTGCAGCTTGTAAATCAGAAAAGGTTGTAGTCTGAGGGAGAAGTAAGATGGAGACAGAGGATTAGTAGGAAAGTTCCAGCATCTCCAATGGTTTCTGCCCGGCCTCTGGGCACAGCCATGGACTATTGGTACCTGCTGACTCATCCATCGGGAAAAGACGTCCAGCTCCACATTTCCCTGTCAGTTAGCCACTGCTGTCTCTGATAATGTGTCACGTTATGTGTTTGTGAACATGCTGCACTATATTTGAGTGATGTGACTGTCATGGTTGTACGGATGACAGTGTGAGGTCAATGTAGGATGTAGGAGCGATTTTCACTGCTGTGCTCAATGTCATAGAGTGAGGTGAAGTTATGGCCATGAGATATGGGAGCAGAATTAGGACAATTCAATCATGGCTGGTATGTCTTCTCCCTGTAACCTTTGATCCCCTTTCCAATCAAGAATCTATCTATCTCTACCTTAACGAGACTCAATGACTTGGCCTCCATTGCCCTCTGTGGCAATGAGATCCACAGATCCACCACCCACTTGCTGGAGAAATTCCTCCTCATCGCAGTTCTAGAGGGTCATTCCTTCACTCTGAGGCTGTGCCCTCGGGTCCTAGTCTCTCCTACTAGTGGAAACATCATCTCCATGTCCATTCTATCCAGGCCTCTCAGTATTCTGTAAATTTCAATCAGATCTACCCTTCATCTTTCTAAACACCACTGAGCACAGACACAGAGTCGTCAGCTGCTCCTCATGTGACAAGAGCTTCATCCTCAGGATCATTTTTGTAAACTTCCTCCAACACCAGCACATCCTTCCTAAGATACAGAGCCCAAATTACTCACAATAATCCAAATCTAGCCGTTGAGAGGCTCATCCAGTCTCAGTAGTATATATCTGCTGTCATACTGTAGCCCTCTCAAAATGAATGCTAACATTGCATTTGTCTTCCTAACTGCCAACTGAACCTGCATGTCAACCTTAAGAGAATCCTGAACTAGGACTCCCAAGTCCCTTTGTGCTTCAGATTTCTGAAACCTTTCCTCGTTTAGAAAATAGACTATGACTCTACTCTTCCTACCAAAGTCAGAGGGATGTACAACACGGAAACAGACCCTTCAGTCCAACTCATCCATGCTGGCTAGATATCCCAATGTAATCTAGTCCCATTTGCCAGCACTTGGCCAAAGTTCCCACTAAACCTTTCCTATTCATATACTCATCCAGATGCCTTTTAAATTCTGTAATTGTACCAACCTCCACCACTTCCTCTGACAGCTCGTTCCATACACGCACAATACTCTGTGAAAATGTTGCCCGTCAGGTCCCTTTTATATCTTTCCCCCTCTCGTCTTAAACCTATGCCCTCTAGTTCTGGACTCCCCCACCCCAGGGAAAAGATGCTGTCTATTTATCCTATCCATGCCATTAATGATTTTATAAACCTCTATAAGGTCACCCCTCAGCCTCTGACGCTCCAGGGAAAACAGTCCCAGCCTAGTCAACCTCTCCCTATAGTTGAAATCCTCCAACCAGAGCAACATCCTTGTAAATCTTTTCTGAACCCTTTCAAGTTTCACAACATCCTTCCAATTGGAAGGAGACCAGAATTGCACACAATATTCCAAAAATGTCCTGACAGTTTCATTGTATCCCATCTGTCACTTCTGTGCCCACTCTCCTAGCCTGTCCAAGTCCTTCTGCAGCCTCCCCGCTTCCTCAACACTACCTGTCCCTCAACCTATCTTTGTGTCATCTGCAAACTTAGCAACAATGACCCACAGTTCTTTCATCCAGATCGTTAACGTCTAACATGAATAATGAACACGGACCCCTGTGGAACTCCGCTACTCACTGGCTGCCATCATCCTCATTCTCACACTCTGTCTTCTGCTAGTTAGTTAATCATAGCACCAGCGACCCAGGTTCAATTCCAGCCTCAGGCGACTGTCTGTGTGGAGTTTGCATGTTCTCCCCGTGTCTGTATGGATGCCCTCTGGGTGCTCTGGTTTCCTCCCACAACCCAAAGATGCGCAGGTTAGGTGGATTGGGCATGCTATATTGCCCCCTAATTTCCAGAAATGTGTAAGTTAGGTGGATATACCTTGGTAAATGCAGGGTTGCTGGGATAGAGTAAGGGGCTGGGTTTGAGTGGGATGCTCTTTGGAGGGGCAGTGCTGATTCAATGGGCTGAATAGCCTCTTTTTGTATCTAGGGATTCTATGATTCTGGGATGTGTAAGTTAGTTAAATTAGCCATGGTAACTATTTTGTTAGGCATGACCTCCACATGATGAAGCCGTGCTTATTTTATCATACACTTCCAAACACTCAGCAATCCCATCCTTAGTAATGGGCTGTAAAATCTTAACAATGACTAAGGTCAGGCTAACCAGCCTATAGCTTCTTGTCTTCTGCCTCCCTCGCTTTATAGAACATAGAACATAGAATAATACAGCGCAGTACAGGCCCTTGGGCCCTCGATGTTGCGCCGATCCAAGCCCACCTACCGATGCCCGCTACAGGTAAGTAATTTTGAAAAAAACTCTTACCTTAGCTTTCTTAGGGGTGTTCCATTTGCCATTTTCCAGTGCTTCTGGGATCCTCCCTGACTCCAGAAATTCCTAAGACCTCGCCACCAAATCCTACACAATCGCCTCAGCTATCTCCTTCAGAATGCTGGGGTGTTGTCCATCTGGTCCGGATGATTTATCCATCTTCAGACCTTTCAGCTTTCCCCCAGCACCTTCTCCTTAGTAATGCCACCACGCTTGCTCATGCCCCTGACTTTCTTGAAGTTCTGTAAAAACTGATGCAAGTGAAACCTATTCACTTCCTCCCTCATTTATTTGTTCCCCATTACTACTTGTCCAACCTCATCTCCCAATGGAAAGGGTGCAAAGAAGATTTACATGGATATTACCAAGACTGGAGGGTTTGAGTTAAAAGGAGAGGCTGGATAGGTTGGGACATTTTTCTCTAGAGCATAGAAGTCTGAGGGGTGACCCACAATAGAGGTTTATAAAATCATGAGGGGCACAGATAAGGTAAACGTCAATTCTCCTGCTCCTTGGATGCTGCCTGACCTGCTGCGCTTTTCCAGCAACACATTTTCAGATAAGGTGAATAGCCAAGGTCTTTTCCCCATCGTAGAGGAGTCCAAAAGTAGAGAGCATAGGTTTATGGTAAGGGGAGAAAGATTTAAAAGGGACCTGAAGACAACTTCTTCTCACAGAAGGTGATATGTACATGGAACAAGCTGCCAGAGAAAGTGCTGGAGGTGGGTACAGTTACAACACTTAAAAGACATTTGGACAGATACATGGAAAGGAAAGGTTTAGAGGGATAGAGGCCAAATGCAGGCAAATGGGACTAGTTCAGTTTAGGAAACCCAGTGGACATGGATGAGTTGAGCCAAAGGGTCTGTTTCTGTGCTGTATGGTTCTATGAGTCTAAGTAAATGAATGATCTTCCTTCAACCTGACCTGCTTCACAAAGCTGCCCTGTTTAGCACAACTGAAAACTGTTTCAACCCCTACTCCATTTCTGTGAAGCATGAGGCACATGGACAATGTGGGCCCTCATTTCCACCATTGAGGCTGGTGAAGTGAGCAGCATGCAAGCCAACAAGACCTTAAGATATGTGAGCAAAAATAAGCCATTTGGCCCATCAAGTTGCTTAATTGAACGACATCATGGCTGCAAGGCTAGTGATTTGAATGTGATGATGAGTCACTTGAAGATGCATTTACTTTGACAACTTGTGTGGTGACTGAATCTATTTTGCTAGGTATGCACTCTCTTTTGTTCACACTGTCTGTTTGGTCCACTGTACTCAGAGGGCTTCTCTTCACCTGTCCACCTTCTCCACCAGGCCTGCAGGTATCTCTGCTATGTTGTATCATTGGGAGCAATTTTCCCATCCGAGTGGTGGCAGGGTTGGAGTTGGAGTGGTTGATGGTGGAGGGAGGAGGTTGGGGGAATTGAGCAGGTGTTTCCCAGATGCATTTGCACTGTTGCGGAGATTAATTCCTGGGGGGTGATATGGAATCGGATGCCCGTTCCGGGGATATTGTGCAACCAGTTAAGTTAGGGAGCATGACTTTACCACCCCCTCAGTGGAACGTTTCTGCCAAGGTAGAGGCTGGGGAGGTCCGCAGAGTCTCAGTTGGCATTGTTGTAGAGTGATTCCCTCTCTGCGACCCGAGACCTCGATCGTTCTTTAAGCTCTGGCCAGTGATCTTTCAGATTCAGGCTGCCTTCAGACCCCTCACCCCAACATGGAAGCATTCCAGCAGCCACTGACCTGCTTCCACAATGGCCTGCTCTCCTGGTGTGCTGGTTGGATCAAACACAGCCCTCCGTACGGCAATGAGTGTGGAAGCAACCAGTTAGAAAGTTGCGCCGCCTCTCTCGCGTCAGATAAGTGTTGCCTTGGAGGCCCCCAGTTGTTTCCAACACCATCATCCTGTGGCCTACATTAAATCCAGTTTAATTGTTGTGAGTTTTTCTCTTTAATCCTCTCAGAAACCCAACACCAACCTCTCCGGCACCTCTCTTTCAGAGTAGAAAGCTGGTTTTCAGTGCTGCTGGCCTGGGAATGAAAAGGGCTGAGGTAGGAAATCACTGCACAGTGCCTTTAGCACTGAGCTGTGTCCTGATACCATTTAAAGTTTCGATTGCTTTGAAGCATGTGTGGTGGCTGCACCAAAAAGTGGACATTAATTGGACATTGCCATTTCTCCAGGCCTTGTAGGGTTTGTTCACCCTGAGGTTAATTCCTGTTCAGGCCCTGACAACAAATGGAAACACGAATCCTTTCGTGCCTCCAATCTGGGATAGGCTTGAATCAAAGTGCCCAAGCAGACTGATTCCTGTTTAACCTCTGTGTGCCAACCTGTCAGTTTTCTTGAGGTACTGTTGCGCTGTCTTCACACACTCTCCAACAGCCATCTCCAGGCATCTCAGTGCACTGCCAGTTGAGGCAGGTTTATTGCAGTGAAGTCTAGGATCTTCCTGGATTTCCAGCATTTTTGAGGGAGCACATTCCGTAATCCCTTCAAGTTTTCTTTATAAACTATAAACAAGTGAACTTGGGTTTTGAACCTTCCCTGTTTTTTTCTACTCTGGTCGGCTTATTCTCAAAAGGCAGTTAATATTGTGCAGCTGGTGTTAGATTCGTTTACACTCAGGAGTCAGCACTGTTTCAGCTGTTGCTGTAGCCAGTCAGCTGTTTGACAAGTGCAATGAATCATATATAAGTCAGACCAGCGGTCGTTTATACAAAAGAGGCAGGGAGGATTCACGAAAGGCTCCAACATTTTGGTAGCTACTGTAAACCATTAAGGTTCATCTTCCATGTACCTCAATGGAGTGATTTTCCATCCAGTTGCCCCGTGCTCCCCGGGTTCCCTTTCCAATCTTCCATGGGTTCTGCTGCCTTTAAGCATTAAGTGTCAGCTGGTGATTGGGACCTTTGCTCAATCCACTCAGCTCGCAACAAAATCTTGCTAAATACCAAAAGATAGATGCTTCAAGTTTCCACTGATGACAACACTGTTCCACTCTGATACTGAGCAAAGCATGTCATCACAGCCAGAAAGAGAAGGTTTTTGAGAGCTTGGTCTGAGTTGTAATGGGAACTATTTTCCGTAAAGTCATTGCAATGATATCTTTACATTACTGGAACAGCCAGCGTGTCGTGTGAGACATTGACCACACGATTTTGGCAAAGTAAGTGACCTTGGGAATAGTCCCTCTTACGCATTAGGGTTGGTTTTATGAATGAAGGGTGCCTAGGATTGGTTTTATGAATGAAGGGACACATGGAGAATTAGCTGGTGCATTGCCTGGGACTCTGAAACACAGAGATCTCTGGATGGGACTAGAGAGATGGGGAGAGTCAGATTATGTAGGTTTTAAGTTTTAAAGTCACGGTGCTGGTAGATTGCTGCATGAGGTGGCACTGCTGCCTCACAGCACCAGGGACCCAGGTTCAATTCTAGCTCTGCGTGACTAGCTGTGTGGAATATGCACATTCTCCCCATGGCTGTGTGGGTTTCCTCCCAGAATCCAAAAATGTGAGGGTTAGGTGGATTGGCCATGGTAAATTTCCCAAAGTGTACAAAGATATGCAGGCTAGATGGGTTAGCTATGAGGAACGCTGGGTTACAGGGATAGGGTGAAGGGGGTGGACCTGGGTGGAATGCTCTTTGGAGAGTTGGTATGGCTTTGATGAGCCAAATTTCCTGTTTCCACACTGTAGAGATTCAGTGAATCTTGATGGGGAGCCTATATACACCATTGTACAGAGGGATGATGGGTGAATGGTACCAGTTAGGCTATGGACAACAATATTCTGGATAAGCTCAGGTTTATAGAGAGTGAGAAGATGCCAATCGGAAAGCAATCTGATGGCTGAATTAATAGCATTCTGGGAATATTGCACAAGGACAGTAAGTGTGAGTTATGAATATTAGGATGAGGAATTCTTTTAACAGGTACTGGAGCAGAAGACTAACAATTTATTTCTAAGCCCATGGTCACCTTTCTCACAGTTCACATTCTGTTTCATCTCAGATGTTGCATGGGAAAAGGAGCAAGCAGTCAGGGCAGTGGTCCTCAAGAGAACCTGGCAGTGGTGATGACAGGGAAGAGGACTCTGAATCGAGCGGAGACTGTGACGATGAAGATGGATGCACAGGATCTGGAAGCGGAGAAGTGGGTCATAAGAAGAAGACAGGTGAATTTGTCTCACAGATACTTGGTTCAAAATGATATCCTATGAAAGTGAGGTGTAAGGTGACCCTTTGAGCTGAATCTGATGTAGACAAGGTGGTTGAATGTAACCTTGAATGCAGTATTATAGTGGGAACACTCTCAGGTTTCATACTGGTGCAGTCCATTTGTTTGCTTGCCTTGGATCTGAGGGCTGTGGGCGATACTTCTATGTTCAATGGCTGTAATAAAGCTGATAGCAAGTTATTGCCAGCTTTTTGACTTCCAACAATTGAGATATTGTGAATTAATTGTCCAATTTATCTATTGGTTCCTGCTTTAAAGAATAAGTATCTGAATGGTATGGCGTATTGCCAAGAGCGAGTTAGTGACAACATCAGAGAGTCAATATCCCTCAGTCCTACCTTTAAGCTGCTTCAGGTCTCAAATACAGCTTTTAAACATCATTGATTAATGTATTCGCATACTTTAATCAATGAATGTTTAAAAGCTGCATTTGAGACCTGAAGCGGCTGAAGGGTGGGACTGAGGTATGTTGACTCTCCGAAGCTGTCAATTACTCACTCATGACAAGGTTGCACACGATTGTCATGCCATCCAGATACTGGTCCTTCAGAGCCCGGAACCAACTGGATGAGTTGGACAAATAGTTCATGATATCACATTTATTGGAAGTCAAAATGCAAGCAGTAACTTGTTATCAGCTTTAGTGCAACCATTCAGCATGGAAAAGATGCAGCATCAGATAATGCTTTGTGACAACACACAGCTGAGTTATCCTACTACTGTTCTTGAGATTTAGCACTGATATGAACCCTTGTAACTGTTGGAGAAGCTGTGGGGCTTTTTTTGCCCCCGAGACCATTTATGTCCGTGTAATGGTGGGCCAAGGCTGGAGAAATCATTGGTTGAATCTAGATGATGCCACTTTCTGTTACGATCAGAAGTGTCTTCAGACGATGGTGGAAATACTGAACAGATCAGTTAGCCAGTAAAGAGAGAGAAATGGAGTCTTAGTTTTGTACAACATGCAGACAGACACTTGGGTCCAACTTGTCCTAAACTAATCTGGTCCCATTTGCCATCATTTGGCCCATATCCCTCTGAACCCTTCCTGTTCATATACCCATCCAGATGCCTTTTAAATGTTATAATTGAACCAGCCTCCACCACTTCATCTGGCAGCTCATTCCATACACGCACCACCCTCTGAGTGAAAATGTTGCCCCTCACATTCCTTTTATATCTTTCCCCTCTCATCTTAAACCTATGGCCTCTAGTTTTGGGGAAAAGACCTTGGCTATTCACCCTATCCATGTCCCTCATGATTTTATAAACCTCAATAAGGTCACCCCTCAGCCTCTGACGCTCCACTTGGACTCCCCTACCCTGGAGAATCATCCTTGACTATTCACCCTATCCATGTCCCTCATGATTTTATAAACCTCAATAAGGTCACCCCTCAGCCTCTGACGCTCCAGGGAAAATACCCTCAGTCTATTTAGCCTCTCCCTAAAGCTCAAACCCTCCAATCCAACAAAATCCTTGTAAATCTGTTTTGAGCATTTTCATCTTTCTTACAGTGGAATTGAATGCAATATTCCAAAAATTGTCCAACCAATGTCCTGTACAGCCACAACCAAAACAGAGATAACATTTCAGACTTTTCATCAGGGTATTCCCAACAATGGCGGGAATACATATATCAGAGTGATAGTTTCCACTGTATTTTGCATGTATATTATGTTCACTACCATTCTTGGTTCCAGTCTGCCATTTAAAAACAGCCCAACAGAACTGAGGACAATCTCACAGTGGGGAAGATGGAAAGTTCCGAACTGTTAACATCAAACTTCAAGCTGTGATGAGATTTGTTAAGCTCAATAAGCAGCTTGTTGTTCATTAAACTAAATCAATCACAGGAAACACTTAACCTAAAACTGGAGTCTTAGCAAGTAGTGAGCTCCAGAGACAGGAGTCCCAGCAGGCAACAGTCTATGGGACCAGAGGCCCAACAGATACTGAGCGATAAACCTGAGTTTAGCAAGCTAACACATTGACTCTGAGCCTGTGCTAGTACCACAGTGAACTTTCGTGACTTCACATTGAGTGAGTAGTAAAGATTGTCACTGGAGATCCAGTGAAGGAATACCAATGAATCTTGATTTTTGCGTTAAGCCATAAGTTTGAAAACTCTTGATAAACTTTGCTTCAACAAGAACACAAGGAAGTGAGCTTCGAGGAGAGAAAACTACCTACAGGGCTCTGGGCCAAAAGGAGGAGACACGTTTTAGCCAGCTGCAGCCTACATTTTATGGTTGTCTTGTCAATTGGAGTAATCATGTCAACCTCTGTCAAGTAAAGAGACATGTTGCGCACAATGACCTTCTGTGTTATGAGCCAAAGAAAACAAGAGAGGTGCAAATGGAATTTAAATAAGTGTAAGAGTTGATCCAGGGTTTCTGCAAACTGGTAATTAAAACTGTCACATTTGCACATCTTGACGCAAGCTTTACTAATGTACAGGATAATTCCATGTCGAACTGTTTTGACTGGTGCATCAAAGAGAATGAAATATAATGAAGCCAATAGTTCAGGTGCATGTTGAACAACATAGAAGGTCAACGCCTCAAGGAAACAAAACCGAGTCACAAGGGCTCATTTTGTTAGTACTCAACGATGATATTCATCCTAGCCCAATGCCAATACACTCCTACAGTGAACCATTGCAGCCTACAATCACCTCACTTTTCAGCCTGGCTAAAAGTTGCTTAAATAATGACACACTGTCTACTTAAATGTTGGAAGAATATCAGAAGATGCAATCTACTCATAAGGCATTTCCAAAGAAAACATCTGAGTGAAAAAGAAATTGAGATTTATAGCTGGTTTAGGACATTTTGTTTGAGAGCCAGCTTGCTATATAATGCATTAAATAAGCACGGACTGCCTATATTGCTGCAATCTCATTGCTGCACATATGAAGCCACACTGACAGAGGCGGACAGAATGTGGCCTAATCCTGACACTCCTGCCGAGCGCAGGCAGCTCCGTGGACTGTACTCCAGGTCATGGCATCCACTGCAGGGTCAACGCAGGCTGCTTCAGGGCCAGTGCGAAAACCTGCACTGAACCTGATCTGTGTTTGAAGCCATATCACTGAGCACTGGCCATTCTTGCAGTCATTTATAACAGTACAGGAGGCAACAACTCCAGTGACTGTGAGCATCTTGATCTTCCATGCTTCTCATCTTTAATGTGAGTGAGAGTGCTCGTCAGCAGAAATGTCTACTTGGAAAATGGGAGGCATCCATAGGTGAAGAGCCCCACCTCCTTACGGTGAATGGACAACATCAATCAGTGAATCTCAATCTTAAAGCATTCATTGTCACTTAACAGCAATAGTTCTTCAAGTGAGTAAATGTCTCATTCCCAACTTCGGATCCCACACAGAGAAATTCCCACCGACAGACTCACACTGACAGTCTCCCACACTGAGGGACCCCCACACAGAGACCCGCCCTTCCCCCACGGTGAAAAACTCCCACACCGAGAGTCTCCCACACTGAGAGTCTCCCACACTGAGAGACTTGCACATTGACCCTCCCACACTGAGGGTCCCCAACTCAGAGACCCCCCCATAATGAGAAACACCCACACTGAGATGCCTTCAGTCAGACCCTAGCACTAAATGATGCCACAATGAGTGCTTTTCTGGAATGCAGCAATAGAGCTCTTTGGAGTGGTTTTACTAGAGCACCCCTCACTCACTAAGAGACATTAAAGACTTGTTTGTCCATTAGGGTGTGAGGTGATTTGAGAGAATGGGAGTCAACAGCAAACTTTTGTATCTGTAAAGCAGTTTAATGGAACAAAATAACCCAAAATGCTTTACAGAAGTATTATCAGGTCCTATTTCACCCTAATCCAGATAAAGGTGTACCAAAACATCACACCAAAAGCTGACAATGAAGTAGCATTTTAGGTGTTAACAGAATTGCATTGCTTCAGGCCATAGTGGTAAAGATGTGAGCTACCTGCATAAAATTGGAGATTTGTTTTGCATTTATTAGTTGACATGATTTAGACGTTATTGGCTGGGCCAGCATTCATTGCTCCTTCCTAATTGCCCTCAGGAAAGCAGTGTTGAATTGCATTCTTGAACCACTGCAGTCACTGATTATAAGTACATTCACAATGCCACTCGGGCGGGAATTCCAGAATTTTGACCCAGTGACAGTGAAGGAACGGTGATATATTCCTAAGTCAGAATGGTGATGGCTTGGAGGGGAACTCGTAGATGGTGTGTTCCCATGTGTCAATTGCCCTTGTCCATCTAGATAGAAGTGGTCATAGGTCTGGATTGTACTGCTGAAGGAACCTTGACAGTGTACGTCAGTTCTGGAGGGAGTGAATGTTAAATATGGTGGATGGTGCCAGTCAAGTGTCATGTCTTAGATAGCGTTAAGTTATCTTCTGTGTCGCTGGAGCTGAAGCCATCCTGGTATGTAGAAAGTAGGACATCACAGTCTCGACTTGTGCTTTGGTTGCCAGGAGATCAATTAAACTCTGAAAGGAATCCCAGCCTCTGTGTTCTAGTCGCCACATTACTTATATGGCGAATCCAATCAGTACCTGGTCAATGATAAACCCAGGATGTTGTTCGTGAGGCATTCACTGATGGTAATGCCAATGAATGTCAGGAGAAGTGGTTGGCTTCTCTCTTGTTGTAGATGGTCATTGCTTGGCGTTTGTGTGGCACAAATGTTACTTGCCACTTATCCTGGGAACTACCGACCAATCAGTCTTACGTCTGTGATGCGAAAATTATTGGAGAGGATTTTGAGAGTCAGGGTTTATGATTACTTGGAAAACCATAGCTTGATTAGCTTGAGGAGCAGGTCATGCGGCACAAACCTTATTGAATTCTTTGAGGATGTGACAAAACACGTTGATGAAGTTAGAGCAGTGGATGAGGTGTACATGGATTTTAGCAAGGTGTTTGATTAGGTTTCCCATGGTAGGTTCATTCAGAATCTAAAGAGGCATGGGATACAGGGAAATCTGGCTGTCTGCGTACAGAATTGCCCAAATAAGACAATGGATGTTAGTAGATGGAAAGCATTCATCCTAGAGCTCAGTGTCTAGTGGTGTTCCGCAGGGATTGGTTCTGGGATCTCTGCTCTTTATGATTTTTATAAATGACTTGGATGAGGAAGTGGAAGGGGTGGGTTATTGTGCTTGCCAATGACAAGAAGTTTGGTGAAGTGATGGATAGCTTGGAGGGCTGTTGTAGGTTGCAACGGGACATTGACAGGATGCAGAACTGGGCTGAGAAGTGGCAGATGGAGTTCAACCTGGAAAAATGTGAAGTGATTCGGCTGTTGAAGGTCGAATTGAATGCAGAATACAGGGTTAAAGGCAGGATTCTTGGCAGTGTGGAGGAACAGAAGGATCATGGGGTCCATGTCCATAGATCCCTCAAATTTACCACCCAAGTTGATAGAGGTGTTAAGGCATATAGTGTGTTGGCTTTCGTTATCAGGAGGTATTGAGTTTAAGAGCTCTGAGGTTTTGCTGAAGCTCTATAGCGCCCTGGCACACTTGGAATATTGTGTTCAGTTCTGGTCACCTCATTATAGGAAGGATGTGGAAGCCTTTGAGGGGTGCAGAGGAGATTTGCCAGGATGCTGCCTGGATTGGAGGGCATGTCTTACAAAGAAAGGTTGAAGGAGCTAGGGCTTTTCTCATTGGAACGAAGAAGGATGAGAAGTGATTTGATAGAGGTGTGAAAGATGTTGAGAAGCAAAGATAGAGTGAATAGACAGAGACTTTTTTCCCAGGGCGGAAATGGCTATCATGAGGGAGCATAACTTTAAGGTGGTTGGAGGAAGGTTTAGGGGAGATGTCAGAGGCAGGTTCTTTACACAGAGAGAGGTGGGTGTGTGGAATGCACTGCCAGCGATGGTAGCAGAGTCAGATACTTTCTGGACATATAAGCGACTCTTGGATAGGTACATGGATGATAGTAATATGAAGGGCATGTTGGTTAGCTTGATCTTTGAGTAGGATAAAAGGTCGACACAACATAGAGGGCCGAAGGGCATGTACTGTGATGTACTGTTCTTTGCTCTATGAAAAATCATCAATCTGCAATGGGTGTTCTGTTTCAACAGATGTTGCCTGGCCTTCAGCAGTTTTAGTTTTTCAGAATTCCAGCATGTGCTTATCTTTTGCATTGACCTGCCATTGCACGAGGTGTAAAACCTACGCCCACATCTCCCCTGCCACCTCTGACCAAGGGCCTAAAGGATAATTTCAAATCCAGCAGAGATTTTCCTGCACATCCACCCACCTCATCTATTGCATCCGTTGCTCTCGATGTGGTCTCTTCTACATCAGGGAGACAGGATTTCAGCTTGTGGAATGTTTCAGGGAACATCTCTGGGATACATGCACCAAACATACTCACCGCCCTGCGGCTGACTGCTTCAAATCCCCCTCCCACTCCGCCAACGACACACAAGTTCAGTATCTCCTCCACCGCTAAACCAAATCCACCGCCAACTGGAGGAAGAACACCTCATCTTCCGCCTCCAACCACACTGCACCAGCATCGACTTTACCAGTTTCCAAATTTCCCCTCATTCCCAGATCCAGCCCTCCAACTCAGCACCACCCTCCTGACCTGTCCCACCTATCCACTCCACCCTTCCCACTGACCTACCACAATTACTTACCACCTGCGTTCACCAACCTCCTTCCCAACTGCCTTCCCCCTGCACATCCCCACCCCCTATTTATCTCTCATTTCCCCCTTCGCCCGCCACAATCATATGAAGGACTTACGCCCGAAATGTCAACTCTCCTGTTCCTTGTATGCTGCCTGACCTACTGTGCTTTTCCAGCACCACACTTTTCAACTAATAATGCATAGGCCAAGGCTATTGGTGGCATACGTTCCAATCCCACTATAGCAGGTAAGAAAATTTTTATTTCATGTTTTAAAAATTGGATCTCGTGACCATGTAATCAAAATGCATCTGGCTCACTAACGCTCTTCAGAGAAGGAAATCTGCCAACCTTACCTGGTCTAGTCTTCATGTGAACCCAGACCTACAAGCAATGTAATTAAAGTCATGGGGCCGCAGAATTGATCTTAACTGCCCTGTGAGCAATTAGGGATGGGCAATAAATGCTAGCAATGTCCACTGCCATTAACAAATATAAAGAGCACTGTCTTTAAAGTCACCTTCAAACAGGAAGCATTTTCAAAAGCGATCTTCACTTATCTAGCACCGTTGCGGTAGTACAGCACCCCAAGGTGTTTCTCAGGGCTGTACTATGTTTCTTAGACACTTTGATAGGAAAAAAAACACATTAAAACATTTCAAAATTAGCTAAAACCTTACAGGAGGAGAAATAGATTGTGAGGTATTGTGTGCAGGTGATTAAGGATATAACTCTAGAGTTTAGACAGCTCAAGGCACAGCCTTAAGTTGATAAGTAGAGAAAGGAATTAATGATGGAATTCAGGGCTGAGGCCAAGAAGCCAGAATTGTAGCAATGCAGTGATTTCAGAAGGTAGTGGGGACTGGAGGAGGACATAGATAGGGAGACGTGTAGGGATTGAAGGAGGTTACAGAGATAGGGAGCACTGGATGGGCTGGAGGAGGTTAAAGAAATAAGGAGGGGTTTAGGAAC
The DNA here is from genome assembly GCF_004010195.1 of Chiloscyllium plagiosum. Lineage (NCBI taxonomy): Eukaryota > Metazoa > Chordata > Chondrichthyes > Orectolobiformes > Hemiscylliidae > Chiloscyllium > Chiloscyllium plagiosum. Next base: position 8,556,398 of record NC_057722.1, on the reverse strand, counting down.
AGGAGGAAATTACAGAAATATGGAGGGGTTGGAGAAGTTTATGAGATAGGAGGCGCTCTAGGGGCTGGAGTAGGTTACAGATGGGGAGCAGTGTAGGGGCTGGAGGAGATGTGGAGTTGGTCTTGTGGACTGACAGGGTGTTGTGTGCTGGTCCTACAATGACAGGGCTGAGGCCATGAATGTATTGCAGCTTTGAAATAACTGCACGGAGGCTGGTATCCCATCACCAAGTCACCCTTTATTTACATGTGCCAATGCATAGGCTCTGACCGGCCAGCTCAGAGCCAGTCCTTAGAATGAGGAGATTCTTAAATCTCCTATTTATGTCTGTACTCCCTGATTGGCCCAGATTAACAATCCCAATCAAGGATCTCACAGTCAATGAGACCCACCCCAGCCCTTGTTCCAATCACAACAAGCATAAGATAAGCATTTAAAATTGGAAGCACTGTTGTGCCATGAGTCAATGTTGGAATATAAAAGCAGAGATGTGCTTCTGAGACTTTATCAAGCTCTAGTTAGGCCCCATTTAGAATACTGTGTCTAGTTTTGGGCCCCACACCTCAGGAGGGACATACTGGCACTGGAGCATGTCCAGCGGAGATTCACACGGATGATCCCTGGAATGGTAGGCCTAGCATAAGATGAGATTAGATTACATTACAGTGTGGAAACAGGCCCTTCGGCCCAACAAGTCCACACCGCCCCGCCGAAGCGCAACCCACCCATACCCCTACATTAACCCCTTACCTCACGCAGACACAGGGAGAATGTGCAAACTCCACACAGTCAGTCGCCTGAGGCGGGAATTGAACCCTGGTGTCTGGCGCTGTGAGGCAGCAGTGCTAACCACTGTGCCACTGTGCCGCCCAAGATGAACGGCTGAGGATCCTAGGATTGTATTCCTTGGCATTTAGAAGGTTGAGGGGACATCTAATAGAAACTTACAAGATAGTGCATGGCTTAGAAACGGTGGACGCTGGAAAGTTGTTTCCGTCAGGCGGGGATACTAGGACCCGTGGGCACAGCCTTAAAATTAGAAGGGGTCAGTTTAGAACAGGAATGAGGAGACATTTCTTCAGCCAGAGAGTGGTGGGCCTGTGGAATTAATTGCCAGAGAGTGCAGTGGAGACCGAGATGTTAAATGTCTTCAAGGCAGAGATTGATAAATTTTTGATCTCGCAAGGAATTAAATGCTATGGGGAGAGTGCAGGTAAGTGGAGTTGAAATGCCCAACAGCCATGATTGAATGGCAGAGTGGACTTGATGGGCGAAATGGCCTTACTTCCACTCCTATGCCTTATGGTCTTAATGTTGGTCTAATATGTATCACTGATTTAAAAGGGAAACCTGATTAAAATGGTTCACAGTTACCTTTATGAAAGGAGTGCCAGCTCCCTGTATCCATTAATCGAAGACTCCATTCATCAATGTCCGATCTCTGAAGCCTATCCATTACAGGGCATTCATTGAAACGTGGTGAATGAGGTAGAGTACTGCAGAATGGAAAACTCTCTTCATTCTCTTGAGTTCCAACATTTTTTGCTGGCCAATTTAGTTTGATAGGGATTGCCAAAGGAACAAATGGGTCAGTGAGCACAAATATCAATTTCTGGCTCATTTCTGTGCTAATTGGAAATTGCATTGAAGATCTGAGTGCCATCACAAGGTTTCAGAATGGTCTGTAGCGCCGGTGTGAACAGTGAGCTCTTGTTTAAAGGCGGCATTCTTTTCAACCCTGGGTTGTTTCTCTGCCTGTTTTCCTCCGATAATCCCTTGTCCCACCCACAATGGCACGAAAGTACCAGGCCATGAGAACAGCTGTCTGACAATCATGTAACGACCCAAGTGTTGGCATCAAAACCAATTCTGTCCTCGATTCCTACCCAGCAAGGGTCAACAGAAAGCAAATGTAGACCTGGATTGAACGGATTTTCCCCCCACCCCCCTCGCTATTGGAGCTCATCTACTTAATGGCCTATCACTCGGGGTTGTTGTGCAAGCTTGAGCCTAACCTTTTGCAGTAGCTACCGTGTTCAGTCTTCCTTCAGTTTATGCAGTTCAGCCAAGAATGGCGAGGACAGAATGAGAAAAATTCCATTGACGATAAACGTCCTCAACAAAGTTTGATATGGAAGATCCAGGAAATGTATGAGAAACTCTAGAGTTGGGACAGAGCAGTCAAAACTTGTTTTATAAGGTCTCACCCAAACAAACGATTGTTCCAAATCCAGGATATTTAATTCCACAAGCTGACTTCAGTTTAGGTCAAAGCCCAAGCGTACATCAAATCCACATGAAAATTGATGTGCTGAAATACAGCTTTGTTCACTGATGAATATTCGGTCAGTGGAATGCATCACTTCTAGATTTGGTTGAGTTAAAAGTTGAAGGATTGAGTATGTATGGTATTGAATTGTTTCAGATGGGATACCTTGTGTCTATGGCCATGGGTGAAGGGTTTTGTTGTCTGCCTATGAGAACTTGCTTGACACAGTGAGTTGTTTTGGCCTGGGCTGCACTGCCTAAAACAGGGGTGGAAGTAGGTTCAATCGTAATTTTCCAAAGGAGATTGGATATATGTTTGAAATGAAGAAGTGAAATGCAAGCAAGGGAGTGGGACTGATGGTTGGCCCTTGCAAAGAGAGCTGGAATAGATGGATAGGCAGAGTGGTCTTCTTACTGTGCCGTACTATTCATTTTGTAACCACAGAAGGCAGACGTTGGATCTGTTGAAATTTTCAGATACATGCTTCCTAATACACAGGGAGAGGTTGTGAGATGGGGCCACCTCATGTTTCACTGTAACGCTGTTAAGAGGAACCTTCAAGTCCATCCGGGTTTGGAGACATGAAAGGATCTGATAGGATGAATGATAATTCAGTTTTTAGTGATTGGCCTGATCAGGTATGTTGTGACACACCTCTAGAACAGGTTGGACTTGAACTCAAGCCCTGCATTCCAGAGGTATGGACATACCACAGTGTCACGGGAGCCCATTAGTGGTTGGTAACTTGGTGACAGTGAGATCCCTGTTAGAATTTCAAGAATCTTAATTAGTTACAGCAAATTGTTTTTATTGTCACACAACAGGGACTGGCACATTAGAGTGTGCAGGTAGTAAATCATAGCACCAAAGCAGATCATATATTACCCATTCAATTCCTAGACAGAGTAGCAAGTACCATTCACTCCCCTGCCTTCTCTTTCTTTATCATTTTAATTTGTTACCTAGGCAGCTGTTCACTCCAAACAGCATTTGCATCCGCCCACTCAAACTAAAATGCTATTTTCAGTCTCATCAAACTTTATGTTGTTTGTCAAACATACCCTCTCTTTTATTCACCCTCGTTGTGATCATATGGCCCAGAGGATCCAATTGTTCTCACCCTCATATGGTCATTTAACCTGCAAAGACAGTCCACACACATCAACTCTCCGACTTCTCTTACCCCTGTCACACATCTTGCAAAGGGATTCTGTTTTTCTGCTCTTTGCTATTCAGACATCAATGATCATTTATTGCAATGGTTGGCAAATCAGTTTAACTCTGGTATAGACAATGATAGATTCACTCAGCTCAGATGAGTTATTCATCACAAATACTGTTCAAAAGATGCCACTCTAATTCAGTTGTTGATTTTGAGCGGTCCATCACTCCAGATGTGCATGTTTAAACATGATCAGCTCAGCATGTTATCAAATGTGAAATTGTGTGGAAGGAGAATTAGGAGAAAGTGAGGACTGCAAATGCTGGAGATCAGAGCTGAAAATGTGTTGCTGGAAAGCGCAGCAGGTCAGGCAGCATCCAAGGAGCAGGAGAATCAGCATTTCAGGCATGAGCCCAAAAGTTCCTGAAGAAGGGCTCATGCCCGAAACGTCGATTCTCCTGCTCCTTGGATGCTGCCTGACCTGCTGCACTTTTCCAGCAACACATTTTCATATCTGGAAGGAGAATTAGGCGAACATTAATAGACAAATCTACTCCTACAGCAACCAGCCTTGTACGGTTAAAGTTGTCCACACACAAACTCAGAACAGGAGGTTCAGAAAAATGGGGGAATGACTGCGTAAGAAGAATTGAGAAAAACAAGAAGAGTGAGAGAGTGACTGAGATGGGCTGGGTGTAAAATGAGATAGGGAGGGACAAAGTGAGAGAGGGGAATGAAAGTGAAACAGAGAACCGATGAAGAAGAATCTCCCACTGGCAGGGGAGACTAGGATACAAGGGCACAGCCTCAAAGTGAAGGGGCTACCCTTTCGAATTGAGATGAGAAGGAATTTCTTCAACCAGAGAGTGGTTAACTCACTGCTGCAGAAAGCTGTGGAAGCCAAGTCATTCTGTACATTCAAGACAGAGACAGATAGGTTCTTGATTAGTAAGGGGATCAAGGGTTATGGGTGGAAGGCAGAGAATGGGGTTGAGACACATACCAGCCATGATCAAATGGCAGAGCCATGCCAATGGGCCCAAAGGCCTAATTCAGCTCCTATATTTTGTGGTCTATGGAATTCAACTGCTTTATCAACTTTCAAATAGAAATGTCCAATGTTCTTTTGCATTATGAAGCTCTCTATTCCATCCAGCACCACAAAAAATGCCAATCATACCCACTCCTAACCCTGTCAGAATTGAATACCATTAGTTTTCACACTGCCTCTTCAGCAGATACCAACCAACTCAGTGAAGGATCAAACCTAAGGCATTCTTTCTGTATATCATTCAATTTTGCATTAGCACAGGGAGCTATCAGAGACCTTGTCTTCTCACTTTTGATTATATCCCAGGGACAACATAGCCATGCTTGATTCAGTTGACATAAAGGTTAAAATGGCAGGTCTCAGAAAGTATGTAGAAATGCACTGTACTGAATTTTATAGAGCAATGCACCTTAAGCATCCTGTTTATTGATTAACCCAGAGACACAAACAGCATGGCCCTCTATGATTTAGAGTTATCATGTGTTACACAAACAAGAACTCTTGAAGTCAAAGCAGCCTCATCCCTTGCGAGCTGTATTAAAGCTCAAAGTAAGTTGGAATGACATAACCTGGGAACATAATCTGATGCTTCATGATCCAAGATTCAGGCAAGGGCTTTCCATTCTGTGACAATCTGGGCCACAAATTTATCAGACTGAAATACCAACTACATTTACTTTGGATAGAGCCTTTCCTTAAAGCAGTTAAAATAATCAGCACAATTAGTGTCAAACCAGTTCAACAGACAAACCAATCTAGATTTGAGTGGTCCTTTATGGCAGGCATTTAACAAAAAATGAAAAAAAATGCACCTTTCGTAAGCACCAGGCACATTGAAGCACTTTGCAGCCAATTTGAGGAAGAGTCACGTTTTGCTGTGTGGCACAATAAACTCCATTAACTTTGCGTAAAGTACCAGGGGGTGCACAAGTTTCCTCAGTGCATTGTGAATGACACATGCCATCTTTCCTGCAGAGTTTATCCTTGCCGCCACACCTACCAAGGCTGAGTCAAATTTGTAACAAACTGGAATGTTTGAAATATTTCAATGCTTCTCTTTCTCTCACTTTACGGAAGACAACCTTGCCTTTTGAGAAGACAATTTACCCTGCGAGAAACAACTGCTCACACAATGGCTCTCTGCATTAGCATGAGCACTGAAGGCATGTTGACAGCTAACAAGGTTGTAATGGCTGTTGAGAGTAACTTGTGGGGTTAATCAATTGTCCTGCATGCAGGCAACATTGTGACAATCCCATCTGTCATAAAAGAGCCTGTCTTCTTCAGCTGTCAACGATACACAGATTAAAGAACCTTCACTGTTAGCAGAAGCATTCCAGCCTGATTATTCTGGGTTGACTGATTTCAAACCAGGGTGATGACAGGTATGCTATAATTGGTATCAGTACCTTATGTTACTGCAGTTCAGAAGAAAGTCTGGAGTGAGAGAGAAGAGATTAGCCTCATTGATGGTTATGCAACTACCAACTTGTTTTTAAAACCCATGTGGTTGTCCTTTATGGAAGGGAATCTGCTGTCATTACCCAATCTGACCTTCATGTGACTCCAGACTCATGGCAATGTGGTTGACTCCCTGGAGTGCACCAACAAGTCACGAAGCTAAGAGATTTTAGGGATGGGTAATAAATGCTGGCCCTCATTCATGCACAGTGTTTGAATAATGTGTATACAGGGAGATAGATTTGGCAGATTTCCTGTTTCTGACTGCTGTCTAATGAGGGCCAATGGCTGGACAATGGTATGTGCACCAGGTATGTAGGCCTAGCTCTCCATGACAACCGCTAACTTGGCCATGGAGACATGATGCACTGCAATGCTGCAGCTTCTGGGCATTGAGGGCCATTGTGTCCCACATCCCTGTCTGCTGCTGCTGTTCCTGGCCATGTTCATGGATGAAGTCCCTGATCGCTGAAACCTCAGGCTCCTCTGCTACCTGTGACAGAGCAAGTATCTGGTCTCTGCCAGCCCTCCAAATGCCAGTGCCCTGGGCTGGTCCCTCCTGGGCCAGTTGTGGCGCTGTCACAGTGAGATGCTCACCAGCTTGTGTTCTCTGAAGTTTTAAGGTTGACATCCCCACTGTATTTGGGGTAGTGAGGGCTGCCAGAGAGAGCCTTGCCAATGCTTCCTTATAGATTCATAGAGATCTGCAGCACTGGAAAAGGCCCTTTGGCCCATTGCATCAATGCCAGTCAAAAACAGCCACCTTACTATTCTAATCACATTTTTCAGATGGTAGCCTATATCCGGGTACTTCTTAAATGTTATGAGGGGTGACTGCTTCTACTACCCTTAGCGTCAGTGATTTCCACATTCCCACTACCCTCTGAGTGAAAAGGGTTTCCTCACATCTCCTGTAAACTTTCTGCCCTTTCGCTTAAATCTATGAACCCTGCTCATTGGTCCCCCTATCAAGGGGAAAACTTTTGTTTTGTTTACCTTATCTATGCCCCTCATACATCAAGTCCCCTGACACTCTTCTCTGTTAGAAAGAAAACCAGCCCAGTCTGTCCGGTCTCACTTCACAACTGAAACTCGCCAACCCAGTTAACATCCTGGTAAATCTCCTCCGCACCCTCTCCAATGCAATCACACCCCTCCTATGGTGTGCGTTCCAGGACTGCACACAATACTCTAGCTGTGGGTTAACCCATGTTTTATGTAGGTCCAGCAAAACCTCCCTGTTCTTAAACTCTATGTCTCCCCTAATAAAGGCAAGTATCGCGCATGCCTTCTTAGCCACTTTATCCGCCTTCAACTTCCTATGATGCCTCAGCAGTCTCTTGCTCAGAGGTGGCTCCTGACAGAGCAGATCAATTCTGTGCAGAGATTATGGATGCCCCCTGCCCCCAGCAAGGTGTTACAGCTAAGGGTTGCTGAAAGGTCTTGGGGCCACAGAAAAGCAACACAAGAATGAACCTTCTCAATCATGGCCTCACACAGTCAGAAGCATACAACTGTATGCACTAACTCCCTCCTTTTCATGCCAGCAAAGCACTTAAACTCAACCCTCAGAGCTTAAAGTTCACGCTCTCCGGTCTATTCGCGAGCGTACCCACCAAGCTGAACATCTCTAAGCTGGTGGAGGGACCAGTGCAGGTCTCGTCAATACATCCTCTGAAAGTTCATTTGCTGCCTGAGGGGAAGGTGGAGCTGAGGATCTCCAGCACTGTTCCTTTTGTGGAAGTTCACTGGGTACCTATAAAAGTGGGAACAAGAGGAATTAAAGTGTGTGCAAATTAGGAATAAGTTAGCACTGGTGGCGATGGAAGAGCAATACTGCACAGCACAATGACTCTTACTGGATGTCTAGACCACTGAGCTATCCCTGCCCCCACCAGGGGATGTGTTACTTCTCGAGCTAATACTCATATTTTCTCTGAGTAGTCAGCGAGGATCCTGATCTCCTTGTCTTGGCCATCTTGGTCTGGTGCTAGGGACCATTGTTTCCTTCAATGAGTCAAAAAGAGGGATTGAATGTGGTGGAAGAACAATTTGTGGTGACACATGAAGACGAGAGATGGTAAGGTGTCCCCAGTGACGGAGCAGGATACACAGAGAGCAAGATAGGTTAATGGTTTGGGAGAACACAGTGAGTGAGGGACAATGAGTGGACATGATGCACGCAGCAGTGAGGGTTATGGTCCATGTGCCTTGGTGAGATGTGTGTTCAGTGGCAGAGTTGGAAAGACTGGTGGTCGTCGAGTGTGGGCATTTGCTTTACAGTGTTGAGGATCATTAACTGTTTGATTGGGGACACAGCGCTGATCCGGGCTGCTTTCTGAACCCATGCTGAATTGGTCCAATCACATGACTTCCTGTTTGGTTGGGAGGGGGGTCAATTTATTCCGCACCCTGTTCCCCACCCACAAAGCAGGATGTGAACTTCCTTTCTGGGTCCAAATGGTTCAGCAGCACAATACAAGGACCTGTTTCTGACTGGAGTGGTGTGCAGCTGGGCTTTGTTTAAGTATGGGACCAGTGACCTGGAAACAGAGCACTTTGCCTCACTTTCCAATGTGATCCCTCAAGAAGGACACCAAAGAGGCCCAGGATGGGATTATTGAAGCGAATAGCAGTGGATTCTGGGAAAAAGATGGCTCTGATGCATGACTGTCACTTGACAAAACACTCTAACCGGGAAAAGGGAAAAAAAAATCTGCCCTGAAGGAAATATTAAATCAAACATAAAGCATTTTAGAAACCCTGTGCCGGGGAATACATACTGAAATATGTTTATCACATTTAAAGCACTTCACTTTACAGTGACACTCCCCTTGAAATTCAATAATGTGTGCTTCTTAATAAGCAATTAAGTCTCCTTCAGTACCTTGGCAGACGTATAATTAAATATGTTGAGCAAAATAATCAGTAATTAATTGCACCATAATTCCTCAGATCACTTGCGCTTACCGCTAAAATCTGTTTCAGAAACTTAAGGACTGCTTCTCAGTGTAAGGTTCGAGTGAGGAGCAATTCCCCAATGCTTTAGTTCCTGAACAAACCGGAACTTATCCTCAGGTGATATTGTGTTGGTGAACGCTCTGACTTGCCGTGCCATCCACTGTGATGTTCAGACCTCTGGAACAGGCAATCCATTTTTTTGCCCCTCTACACTGAGCTGGCTGATTTTGTTGAGGGAGGTATGTGAAGGCTTGCAATTAGTCCTCAATACTCCAGGACAAGGGAGGACGAAAATCTACAATCTATCCCACTGGAAACTGCATGGCCTGGAATACCTTTGGAGCTTCACCCAGACTTCCATCACCATAGCTTTGCTGAGAGCGTTGCACTGTACAAGTGGCCATCTTGTGGATGAGACATTAAATGGTCAGATAACTTATTGTTGTTAATGTTAGCTGAGGGATAAACATTGGTTGGGCTACTAAGAGAGCTCCCTTGTGTTTCTTTGAATAGCACCATTTCATACTGAACTGAGAAGGATAGTCTTGCTTTAACATAGATTCATAGAATTGTACAGCACAGAAACAGACCCCTCAGTCCAACCCGTCAGTGCTGACTAGATATTTTACATCAGTCTGGTCCCATTTGACTGCATTTGGCCCATATCCCTCTAAACTCTTATTCATGTACTCATCCAGATGCCTTTTAAATGTTGTAATTGTACCAGCCTCCGCGACTTTCTCTGGCAGCTCATTCCATTCACGCACCATCCTCAGCATGAGAAAACTGTCCCTTAGGTCCCTTTTAAATCTTTCCCCTCTCACCCTAAACCTACACCCTCTAGGTTTGGACTCCTGTAACCAGGTGAGAAGACCTTGACTATTCACTCTATCCATTCCCGTCAGGATTTTATCAATTTCCTTAAAGTCATTCCTCAGCATCCGACCCTCCAGGGAAAACAGTCCCAGCCTATTCAGCCTATAGCTCAAACCCGTCAACCCAATCTCACCTAAAAGGTGGCACCTTGTACTGCGCTTAGATGATGTGCTCAACTCTCTGGGGTGGAGTTTGTCTGTACAGTTCTCAAATTTAGAAGCAAGAGTACTTCCCCAACTCCCCCAAACCTGAAACTTCTTAGTGCCTTGCTGAACTATCTGCAATTGCTCACAATTGCATGAATAAACAAATCTGTACAGTTCACATTAATCATATACATTGTTCTAGCAGCATGTGATGTTTCTGCTGTGTGAAGTGATAAGCAGAATTCTGTTTGCGCATTTCCAGACAAGTGACTTCCTTTGATCTTTGAGCAAGTATCACACCTGCTATTCTGCCTGTGACCCAAAGGAGGTTGCAGAGGTATATCATGCCGATGGAATAAGCTGTATGTCACTACGTGTAATACAGAATTGTAAAATTTTTCGATAGCGTGCGCTCTCTCTTGTGCTGCATTTCCTGTGCTGCCATCAGTTTATTATCCTGATGCTTTTTTTCTTTCTACACCATTTCTCTTCCACTGTCACCCTGACTTGCATTCACACCTCTCCCTTACACTTGGTTGCACAAATCAAAAGTCAGCAGTGTGCTCAGACAGCTGCCAGTGAGTCATAATTAAGGATTTATGAAAGCAAACAGTCCTGAAAAACCAGCCGGGAAAATCCTAATTAAAACAAGCAGAAGCTGAACCAACCAAATCAACTGGGCCCGCAATATGATAAAGTTTCCCAAGGTGCCTCAAAGGAAAATGATCAAACAACATTTTATACCAAGCTATTTAAAGAGACACTGGAAGATACAAAATAGGAACAAAAGTAGACCATTTGGTCCGTCACGTTTGCTAAGCCATTCAATAAGATCACGGCTGAGCTCCCAGTGTTTCAAATTCCACATTCCTATGTGTCCCCAATAACCTTTGATTCCCCTTGACCTGCAGAATCTATTTACCTCAGAGTCATAGAGATGTATAGCACAGAAACAGACCCTTCAGTCCAATTCATCCATGCGGGCCAGATATCCTAAATTGAACTAGTCCTATTCGCCAGCATTTGGCCTATATGCCTCTAACTTATTCCTATTCATATACGCATCCAAATGCCTTTTAAATTGTACGAGCCTCCACCACTTCCTCTGACAGCTCATTCCATGCATGCACCACTCTCTGCCTGGAAAAGTTGCCCCTTTGATCCCTTTTATATTTTGCCCTTCTCAGCTTAAACCTATGCTCTTTAGTTTTGGACTGTCCCACCCCAGGGAAAAGACCTTGGCTATTTACCCTATCCAAGTCCCTCGTGATTTTATAAACTCCTATAAGGTAACCCCCTCAGTGTCCAACGCTCCAGAGGAAATAACCGCAGCCGATTAAGCCTCTCCCTATAGCTCAAATCCTTCAACCCATAGAGGAGAGGCAATGGCCTAGTGATATTATTGCTAGACTACTAATCCTCAAATTCAGGTAATGTTCTGGGGACCTGGGTTCAAATCTCATCACAGCAGATGGTGAAATGTGAATTCAGTAATAATCTGGGATTGAGAACCTATTGATGACCATGAATCCATTGTTGGAAAAGCCAATCTGGTTCACTAATGTATTCAGGGAAGGAAATCTGCCAACCTCACCTGGTCTGGCCTACATGTGACTCCAGACCCACAGCAATGTGGTTGATTCTCATCAACCCTCAGGAATGGTCTAGCAAGCCATTCAGTTCAAAGTCAACTAAGGACAGGCAATAAATGCTGACCTGACAAAAAAAAAACCTGCCTATCTTTGGGATGTAGGAGATAGGAGGAGACTGGCATCCAGAGGAAACCCACTCATACCCAGGGAGGACGTGCAAACTCTGCACAGTTACCCAAGGGTGGAATTGAACCTGGGTCCCTAGCGCTGTGAGGCAGCAGTGCTAACCACTGAGCCACTATGTCAACCTCAATTTCCATTGGATATGACTGCCACATCCGATGTCAATTCAGTATTCGGATCCTCTTCTCTACTCAACAACATAGTCTGGGATGTCTGCTTTTCTTTCTTTCTCTCTTTTTTCTATATTATTTTAGCTTGCTTACTTTAAACAGGTCGACTTGTCTGATGTCAGATAGAAATCACAGTACTTGGCCAAAGCAACCCATGTTGGTGATAATCCTCCACATCAACAGTAGTTACATTAAAGGTCTTGTTATTTATTAATATGCCATATTACTGTGAGAGGAATGCAGTAGAAATATATTACTTGATTGGCAGTTGTACTGCCACTAGTGATTCCTAACCTGGTATGTACAGGGCCAGTAACCTGGAATAGCTCAATGTATCCAGGCCGTCTTTTTGTTCTGGATAAAGTTACATTGAAATGCAAATATTTAGAAACTTACAGGTGTAGAGACGCAATGCCAAAGCTTTAATGTTCTGCGGATGGAGGTGCCGTACCTAGATAAATATTTGTAATGTTTCATCCAAAAGAAAACAGTCAAAGTCTACATGTTATGACCAGATTCTCACTGGATGTCACTCGGGTCTCGTGGAAATAATCCAGTCACTTTGTCCTTGGGGCGTGGATGAGATGAGAAGGAAAATAGGCTTTTGTTCATTTCAGACATTCCGAGGATTCCGAAGGGTTCTCCACTAAAAAGCTTCATCCAACAAAGCCTTTCATGCAGCAGGCATACAGGCTTCTCAAGCCTGATTAAGTCCTGTGCATTTGACCCACACAATAGGCCAATCTGAATCTCTTGACAGCTGTTTGTACCCAGAGGTTAGTGGTCACAGAGGCTTGTTCTCAGCGCCGAGGTTTGGACAATGTGTCCACATTTCATATGTCATCTCTCTCCGTCACAGACACATCTGTGGGTCTGCAAGTGTGGACCTGCCCCAATATGCTCACCATTCAGACTGGAATTCTTTTCAAGCTGTACATGAAAGAAGCAGCATTAGGTACAGAGTACTGAGTGAATGAGCGCCCACAGATCGGGGGAATTCCATTTACTATTTCAAACGCTCTAATTGCACAAGCATTCTCATTCTGCCGGCTCTGGGGAAGACTGGCATCTTCTGGTCCAGGAGAATTAATGGGGTTGTTTTGTGAGGTAGTTCACTGTGTGATGGGAAAGTATATCAGGAATTTGAGTCTGAGATTCATCAACATTGACTTGTGCTTTTTGATCCAAGAATTTTTCGTTAACTCAATAACAGTTACCGATAGTGTAGGCAGACTCGCTTTTGGAAATAAATTCCACTGCATTTAAGTTCAGCGTTTGTCTTGGCTTATCCATGAAACTGAGGTGTGCTGAGGGACTGTTGCTCTGTCATTGGCACTGTCTCTCATATGAGATGTTGAACCAAAGGATGCTTCCAATGCTGTTTTTGGATTTTGCTATGCATTAATTGACTGTTTTAATGAACTGCATAAATTAACTGTTTCTTGCATTCCAACAATAAATGCATTTCAAACTCATTTGATTTGCTGTAAAGTGCTCTGTGTTCCTTGAGGTTGTGAAAGATAAGATTAGATTCCCTACTGTACGGAAACAGGCCCTTCAGCCCAACAAGTCCACACCGACCCTCCAAAGAGAAACCCAACCAGACACATTCACCTACTCCCTACTAATGCACCTATCACTATGGGTAATTTAGCATGGCCAATTTAACTGAATTGCGCATCTTTGGACTGTGGGAGGAAACCGGAGCAAACCCACGCAAACATTGGGAGAATGTGCAAACTCCATGCAGAAAGCCACCCGAAGCTGGAATCAAACCTGGGTCCCTGGCGCTGCAAGGCAGGAGTGCTAACCACTGAGCCATTTGGACTGTACATAAATGGAACATTTCTTTGTTGTGAACATTTGAAAACTTCACTCATGAATGGCCAGGAGCCATATGATCTAATCTTAAGGACATAAGAAATGGAACCAGGAGTTCTTTTCATCATTTATATAAACAATTTGAATGTGACCATTGGAGATATGGTTAGTAAGTTTGCAGATAACACCAATATCGGAGGTGCAGTGGACAGTAAAGAAAGTTACCTCAGAGTGCAATGGGATCTTGATCGGATTGGCCAATGGGCCGAGGAGTGGCAGATGGAGTTTAATTTGGATAAATGTGAGGTGCTGTATTTTGGAAAGGCAAATCAATGCAGGATCTGCTCTGATAAGGTCCTGGGGAGTGTTGCTGAACAAAGAGACCTTGGAGTGCAGGTTCGTAGTTGCTTGAAATTAGAGTTGCAGGTAGATAGGATAGTGAAGAAGGTGTTTGGTATGCTTTCCTTTATTGGTCAGAATATTGAGTACAGGAATTAGGAGGTCATATTGTAGGTGTACAGGACATTGGTTAGGCCACTTTTGGAATACTGCATGCAATTCTGGTCTCCTTCCTATCGGAAAGATGTTGTGAAACTTGAAAGAGTTCTGAAAAGATTTACAAGGACGTTGCCAGGGTTGGAGGATTTGAGGTAAAGGGAGAGGCTGAACAGGTTGGGGCTGTTTTTCCTGGAGCGTCGGAGGGGTGACCTTTACGAAGTTTATAAAATCACGAGGGGCATGGATAGGATAAATAGACAAAGTCTTTTCCCTTGCGTGGGGGAGTCCAGAATTAGAGAGCATAGGTTTAGGGTGAGAGGGGAAAGATGTAAAAGAGGCCTAAGGGGCAACATTTTCATGAAGAGGGTGGTGCATGTGTGGAATGAGCTGCCACAGGAAGTGGTGGAGGCTGGTACAATTACAACATTTAAAAGGCATCTAATTGGGGCCGGGTGCTGGCAGGTGGGACTAGATTGGGTTGAGATATCTGGTCGGCATGGACGGGTTGGATGGATGTGTTTCTGTGCTGTACATCTCTATGACTCTATGACTAAGATGACCCAGGGATGCCAACAGCCGGAAGAGTGAAGACGCTGAAGAAGACAGAGAGACTGCGTGGCCTTGAAATCGATTTGATGTAATTTTAATAAGTTGTCTTATTAGAATAACATACTGTTCAATGGAGGCAGATAATAAGCAGTTAGGAAAAAGGGGGGCTTAGATTTGTGAATAGTTTTTGTTTAATGTTCACTTTAAGAGTTAGAAAATAAAGTGATGTTATTTTCTTTAAATAATGGAATTTAGGAGTTCTCTGTCACACATATTTTAATAGGTTAGGAGACAAGGCGAGCTTTTCTGGGTGTTTAGTTTAATTAACAGGAGGGTTCGTCTCCGTGTTGTAACAGTATGCTTGCCTTTATTGGTCAGAACATTGTATATAGGAGTTGGGAGCTCATGTTGTGGCTGTTCTGGGTATTGGTTAGGCCACTTTTGGAATACTGTGTGCAATTCTGACTTCCTCCTAAAGGAAGGATGTTGTGAAACTTGAAAGGATTCAGAAAAGATTTACAAGGATGTTGCCAGGGTTGGAGGGTTTGAGCTAAAGGGAGAGGTTGAATAGACTGAGCCGATTTTCCCTGGTGCATCAGAGGCTGGGGGGGAGTGAGCTAATAGAGATTTATAGAATTATAAGGGACACGGATAAGGTAAATAGACGAGGTATTTTCCCCGGGATAGGAGAGTCCAAAACCAGCGGGTATTGGTTTAAGGTGAGAGGGGAAAGGTATAAAAGTAACCTTAACAGGCAACTTTTTCACTCAGAGGGTGGTGCATGTATGGAATAAGCTATCAAAGGAAGTGGTGGATGTTGGTACAATTATAACATTCAGATGGCATCTAGATGAGTGTATGAATAGGAAGGGTTTCAAGGGATATGGGCCAAATGTTGGTGAATGGGACTAGATTTATTTAGGCTATCTGGTTGGCATGGACGATTGGACTAAAGGGTCTGTTTCCGTACTCTACATCTCTATGGCTTTAGACCACATGGCTCTTTAAGCCTGTACTGCCTTACAATATGATCATGGCTGTTTCTGCCTCAATTTTCCCACCCGCTCCATACAGAGCAGTGGTCACTACTGTGCTCCTGTCCTGCAGTTTACCTTAGACTGTGTTCCATAAGCAGCACATAAAAACAACTAAAATAATTCCAACAGCAATCTCTCCATCAAATCTTTTGGATTCAATGGAAGAACTGTTGAACAGTTGCCACTATCCTTCTCAGAGGCAACTTCATGAACGTTCAGACAGAGCTCTCAAAAGAAAATCAACATTGATGGACTAGAGACTGTGACTAGATGGCTGAAAAATATATTCTTTCCAGACCCTGTTGTTTCAACTCTCAACTCACCAGCATTCCATGGAAAGAGAGAAAACACAACAAAGCCAATGTAAAGTTCTCCTTGTGGAGCAGCTTCATGACTTGGAGGAGCTAGCTACCACTTATATATTAAGCCATATCATGCTTTGAGTCAAAATGTCTTAATGCTCAGGCAGAGCAGCAGCAGAGAGAGTCTAGAAGCTGAGGGATTGTCTCAGAATAGAGGGTCATCAATTTAAAGCTGAGATGAGGAGGATTTATTTTCTCAGAGAGTTGAGAGTCTTTGGATCTCCTTTCCACAGTGACCTGTGGGGTCAGATTCTTGTGTATATTTAAAGCTGAGATAGATGGATTCTTGATCAGTCGGAAAAAGCAGGAAAGTGGGCACGAGGAATGTTGGATTAGCAATGATCCTATTGAATGATGGAACAGTGTTGAGGGCCAGAATGGCCTACTCCTGCTTCTATTCCTTATGGTCTTATGATCAACATTTAAAATATTCACATACTTTTGAAGGCAAGCTGTTTTTCTATTCTTAGCAAAATGAACAATCTCACACTTCTCGTGTTTTATTCTGCCTGCCATCTTCTTGCACACTTTCTGAACCTGTCTGTTTCTCTTTTCAGTCTTTGAGGTAGGTATTCTGCTGAACAGATAGTTGCTAGTCCAGCATACTTGGAAGGGGTGCAAGGGGACTCTGCAAAATCCTCAATATCGCACATTGCTGAGAGAATAGTCTGAGGAATTGAATTTTCTTCTGGGCATTATCCTGATGTGTGCAACCCTCCGAAAGTGTCCCTTTCAATCAGAGACTTCAGAGTTTTGATGAAATTAAATAAAGTAGTTACTCAGGGAAAATTAGACTATTAAATACATAATCTCTTTCCTGAGTAACGTTTAAATTGACTCCATGCTTACACCTAACATACGCAACAGCACCTCCACTACATAATGTACATTCCCCACACATCTCAAGGGTCTGCACACCACTCCCATCCCGGGACCCAATATCCCACACCCCAAGCACACTATCTAGCCCCTCCCTGAACTGTAACCTTGGACCTGACACCCCTGCTGCCTATTCCAATCCCAGTCCCTCCACCAAATCAGAATAGACCCTTATCCCACCACAGCCAACACAAAGTCCCTGACCCATTACCCAAACTCTTCATACACCAACAAACCTGATTCTCCAGCCCATCATGACCTAAAGTTTTATTTGCCACCCCCCCCCCACACACACACACACACACTTACCACCTTGCACCCTGGCACTCTACCCAGCTGGCACTAGCCCCATCCAATGTGACATTCCTCCCAGCTGGCAACATACCCTCTAACTCCACCTGGCACTGTATTTACCTGACCCCCGGCACTCTACCCAGCTGGCACTAGCCCCATCCAATGTGACATTCCTCCCAGCTGGCAACATACCCTCTAACTCCACCTGGCACTGTATTTACCTGACCCCCTACCTCCATTCACCTGCCAGCTAGCACCCTACCTGCCTTGACCCCCATCCCACAATTCTGTACCCTACTTTCTTGACACCCTCACATCACACTTGACTTTTATACTTAGCCTTTAACAGGAGCTGCCAAAGTAACTGTCAGGATCTCTACATCTCCGAATCCAGGAGCTAACTGCTGTTGAAAGATTTGGGTGGGGGGGGGGGGGTGATGGTGGTTTGGTTTGCCTTCGAATGAAAGCACTGCACTCTGAAAGAACTGGCAGTGTGGCTCCCTATTTCCTAAATAAATCCACAGAGGCCGGTATCTCGTCACCAGGTTGCTCTTTATTGCCACGTGTATAGTACGTGACACTCACCAAGCTAGCTCAGAGCTGGCTCCTAAAGTGAACAGAGTCCCTGACACTCCTGTTTATAGCTGTCAGCCAGGGTTCCCTAACTGGACCAGGTTAACAGCCCCAATCAGGAAACTCATATTCTCTGATGTCCCCCTGGTCAACCTCGTTCCAATCACTGACATAGCCCTCAGTAGAATCTCCTGTTAGAAATATGAAGCTCCCTGCTTTTGTAAGAATGAAGGGTTAGTGTAGCAGTCTGCATGAGATTGCCAGTCCCTGGAATATCTAGGCCTTTATGTCCTCCTCACAGCAAACATTCCCACCTAGCTTTGTATCATCAGCAAACTGGGAAAGGGTACGCACCCAGCACTGTTCCTTGAGACACTTCAATGATTAAAGCCAAATAAAAACCTCCCATTAATTCCTACTCTTTGTTTCTGCCTGTTAACCAGTCCTATACTAATATGTTTCTCCCAACACCATGAACACTTAATTTGTGCATTGACCCTTTGTGCAGCAATTTATCAAATGCCTTTTGGAAGTTCAAATATTTTACATCTGCTGGTTCCCCATTATTTAGTCTACAGGCTACAATTTTGATAACTCTAATATGTCTATTGAACACGATTTCCCTTTCATTGAACCATATTGATTCTACACTGTGATTTTCTAAACGCATCTGCTAAATAAATAGATTCCACAATGTTTCAGGTGTCAGGCTAACTAGCCGCAGTTCCCTGTTTTCTCCATAAGGCATCTGCAAGGGCTATTCACTTTGGTCCTGCTGGAATCATGGATTTCAGGAAAATCTGGAGACATATCTGGACCAGAACCTTGGGGAGTCTTGCTGGTGTTGTGGAACTTGCCCTCAGAAAATGTGTATCTTCGTCAGAGGCTCTAGGTCAATGAAAATGGACACAAGTGTGAATTAAAGCAGGCTATTGGGACCGTTATGCCTTTCTGCAAGACTGGAGATGGAGTATCGATAAAAACAGAAAGTTGGAAATCTGTAACACAGCCCTCATATCAAGTGCTTGGAAATGATTTGAACTTTGGCATGACTACCTCAGAGGAAACTATAATCAATAAGCTGAGTAGGTCAGTGTGTCTGTGACTTAGCTGCTGCCATCACTCTGCACAGCTGTTTCTGCCTGTGTGAAATACTCCATCGCTTTCGCTATCAATTAGTGCTTTAAATACAGCCTGAATTATTCAGACAGGTTAATGCATGAGGGTGCAGGCAGTCCATCAATTCTCCATTAATTAATCAAGAGTCATTTTCTACTACAGTTGGGCATCGTACTTGGCTTTTCCACTTCCACTCCTTGTAGTTTAGATTCTGGGCAGAAGGATTGTCCATCAGACAGCTCACAGTTTGTACACTGCACAATCCTGCTGTAAATGCCAGTGGCTGACATATGGGCCCATATTTGCTGGGTTGTGGAATTTGAATGTGACACAGTGTAATTGAATGTCATGTGGAGATGTTTGATATGAATGATAATTCCACTTCAAATGTCAAAACCCATTTACTTTCATTCATTTGTGGGATGGAGGCATCACTGACCCATCCCTAAGAGGGCAGTTAAGTGTCAACTGGAGTCTGGAGTCACATGTAGGCCAGACCAGGTAGGGATAGCAGTTTCCTTCCATGTAGGATATTAGTGAACAAGATGGGTTTTTCCTGACAATCGACAATGGTCATCGTTAAACTCCTAAATCCAGATATTTTGGGAATTCAAATTCCACCATCTACCATGGCAGGATTCATGCCTCGGTCCCCAGGATAATACAAGGACCTCTTGATTAATAGTTTAGTGATAATCCAATGAGGCCATCACGCCCCCAAGTGTCAAATTGAGTAAGAGTGCCAAATGCAGACTGTGGCCTTTGCTGCCTTGTATTCAAAGCCCCAGTATAATATTCCATCGTCTTTTACTGTCAGCTTTCACTGCACCTTTTAGATTAAATTGCCTAGAGTGTGGAAACAGCTGAAAATGTGTTGCTGAAAAAGCGCAGCAGGTCAGGCAGCATCCAAGGAACAGGAGAATCGACGTTTCGGGCATAAGCCCTTCTTCAGGAAACCTTTCCTAGAGTGTGGAAACAGGCCCTTTGGCCCAACAAGTCCACACTGACCCTCCGAAGAGCAACCCACCCAGACCCATTCCCCTGCATTTACCCCTGCACCTAACACTAGGGGCAATTTAGCATGGCCAGTTCACCTAACCTGCACATCTTTGGACTTTGGGAGGAAACTGGAGCACCCGGAGGAAACCCGCGCAGACAGGGGGACAATGTGCAAACTTCACACAGACAGTTGCCCGAGGCGGAGAATTGAACCGGGCTCTGGCTCTGTAGATCACTTCTCTGTGAATTCCTTGGAATTCTTTTGGCCTCCTCAGTTGCCAGATCTCCACCTTGTCCCCAAAGTTTAAAGAAACCATCACTTTAACACAGCAGTCCCCAGAACAAAAACAAATCGTGTAAATGCATATAAGAACATTTATTTTAGTTAACATTTTTATTTGTTGGTAGTCAAAGTACTGAAGAAGTGGGTAAAATGGTTGAAAGGAGAAACCAATAGGATTATTCCCAGTCAGAGTTGGAAATCCAAATAAAAAGTTAACGTAAAAATGACATTTGTATGTGATAGAAAGGAATGGACTGAGCAGACGTTGTTTGATCAGTTCCAGATCAGGTACAATGGTCCAAGTCTTGCTGCAAAAACGAATGTTCTGATTCATCTGAGAAGTTATGAATGAAGTTAAACACTGGGTAATAATCAGTCAGGGTGCCAATTAATGACTGTGGAATGGGTGGAAGGTCAATGATGAAGTACCTGAAAACTTAACTGTTCCTCACCCAATTTCTGAAGCTAATTATGGTTGCTTGCATTCACACTAGCTCAAGTGTCTTAGTGTGAAAAGTGCAGTCAATGTTACCTTACCTCTGAAATTCAGCTGTTTTGACCATTTTGGACCAAGATTGTATTGAGTCTGGAGCTGATTGGTCCAGGAGAATACTCAAACTTACCTACTTTCTCCTGGGAACACAGCGATTCTCTCTCTCTCTCTCTCTCTCAGAAATATGGAGCGTCTTTTATAGAGAGACACAGAGTGTCCTGATCCTGGGAAAGAGAGTCTTTGTTCCTCAGAGAGTGTCTCTCTCCGAGGACCACAGATGTCTTTCCCAGGATCATGGAGCCTCACTGCCTTCTAGGAAGAGCAAGCGTCACTCTCTCTCTCTCTCACACACACACACACATGGGAACACACAATCTCACGCACCTGGGGAACACAGAACCATTTATTTTATGTGGGTGTCGCTGGCTGAGTCAAAATTTATTCCCCATCTCTAGTTGGCCTGGAGAAGGTTGTTTAGGTCAGAGTGGTGCTGAAAAAGCACAGCAGATCAGGCAGCATCCGAAGAGCAGGAAAATTGACATTTCGGGCAAAAGTCCTTCATCAGGAATAGAGGCCTGAGGAAGGGCTTTTGACTGAAACGTCAATTTTCCTGCTCTTCGTATGCTGCCTGATCTTCTGTGCTTTTCCAGCACCACTCTGATCTAAATTCTGGTTTCCAGCAGTCTGCAGTCCTCACTTTTGCCCTGGACAAGGTTGTGGTGGGTGAGCTACCTTTTTGAACTGGTCCAGTCCATGTGGTGTGAATATACTGCTAGAGAGGGAACTCCACGACTTTGACCCAGTATCACTGATGGACCAGTGAAACATTTCCAAGTCAGGACGTGAGTGGTTTGGAGGGGAACTTACACTTGGTAAATCCATGTGTCTGCTACTGTGGTAGTTCTAGATGGAAGTGTTTGTGGGTTTAGAGGGTGCTGTCTAAGGAGCCTTAGCGAATTTCTGCAATGAATCTTGTAGATGATGCACACTGCTACTGGAGGACTGGATACTTGTGGATGTGATGCCAATCAAGTGGGTTGCTTTGTCTTGGATGATGTCATGCTTTTTGAGGGTTTTTGGAGCTGCATCCATCCGTACATGTGTTGTGTATTCCATCACATTCCTACCTCATGTCTTGTAAATGGAAACAGGCTTTGGGATGTGAGTTTTTCGCTACAGGATTCCAAGCTACGAAGCTGCTCTTGCAACTGTAGTATTTATATGGCTAGTTCAATTCAGTTTCGGATCAATGATAACTCTCACAATGTTGGTAGTGGAGGTGAAGATCAATGTACGATAAATTTTCTCTCTTTGTTCGAAATGGTCATTGTCTGGTATCAAGGAGTCCTAGCAAACCTGTCTTGTAAATGGAAACAGGCTTTGGGATGTGAGTTTTTCGCTACAGGATCCCAAGCTACGAAGCTGCTCTTGCAACTGTAGTATTTATATGGCTAGTTCAATTCAGTTTCTGATCAATGATAACTCTCACAATGTTGGTAGTGAAGGTGAAGATCAATGTACGATAAATTTTCTCTCTTTGTTCGAAATGGTCATTGTCTGGTATCAAGGAGTCCTAGCAAACCTGAAATTGGGCAAGCTCTCTGCACATAGGAAGGTGTTGTGGTTGTTGGAAGTCAGTCATCTCAGCCCCAGGTCATCTCTGCAGGAGTTCCTCAGGGTAGTGTCCTCAGTCCAACCATCTTCAGCTGCTTCATCAGTGACCTTCCCTCCATCATAAGGTCAGAAGTGGGGATGTTCACCGATGATTGCGCAACGTTTGGCACCATTTGCAACTCCTCAGATTCTGAAGCAACAAGACCTCAATAATATCCAGATTGGGCTTACAAGTCTCAAGTAATGTTCGTGCCACACAAATGCCAAAAGCGTCACCAAACACAGACAATCTAACCATCACCCCTTGACAGTCAGGTGTTACCATCACTAAATCCCCCACCATCAATATGCTGGGATTATCATTGACCAGAAACTCAACTCAGCCTCACCCACCCAGGTGAAAAATGAGTGATAGAGATCATTGGTAGGTTAGTGATGAGAATGCTGGCTGAGGCTGCAATTGGTAGAATAGGGCACATGATGGTGCATTCAGTGTCATGGAGTCAGAGAGCATGGGAACAGACCCTTCAGTACAATCAGTCTTGCTGACATAAACTTGTCCCACGCCTGCCTGCTCCTGCTCCATATCCCTCCAAACCTTTCCTATTCATGTACTGATCTAAATGTCTTTTAAACATTGTAACTGAGCCCGCATTCTTTGGAAGTTCATTCCAAACATGAACCGCTCCCTGTGTAAAAAAAAACACTGAACTTGGTCACTTCTGTGAGGCCATTGAACATCTTGCTACATTAATTAATTCCCACATAGCCTTCTCAATATATGTCTGGAGGAGCTCCTGCAACTCCACACCAAACCCGAACGCTTATCCATTCTACTTTCTTCACAATGCCCCTATGTGCAGAGTTCAGAAACCTTGGAACATTCTCTCTTCCAAGTCATACAATTCTTTACTGTATCTCAAGGCAGAGTTACGTCTTGAATGACTGCCATCAGCAGTCCATTTGGTAATAGTGTCAATGAGGTTAGCCCCTTGCTGATGTGTCTAGCTAATTGAAGTGGGTGGTGCTGACTGAATGTGAGTATAATTAAAATGAGCAAGAAAGACAAAGTGGTGAGTTGCCTGGATTGTAATTAACAGGCATGGGTTAATCACTTATCATGATTCCCCGTGCCTGGTCTTGGATATGAGAGTCAGCCTCCACAGTATCCCATTGTCTAATACTTGTAAAGTCTGTGTGGAAAATGTAAACTGAGCAACATAAAGAATAATAAAATCAGCTATTTACAAAATGCATGAAGCCGTAATATTCTGAAGTGAACTGGATTAAAGGAGACTTTCCTGCTCCTCGGATGCTATCTGACCTGCTGTGCTTTTCCAGCTTTACATCCATTGACTCTGGATTAAAGGAGGTGTCACTGAAATTTGAACCAGATTGTGAATGCTTCCTAATGTTGGTCTTTCTGTGCTATTATCTATCCTGTCCTGATTTTTGGTAAATCTATGCCATTAAGTGCCTCCTTTTGCGATAAGCTATTCTCCACACCCATACTGGACCAGTTTTCCAACCTCACCTTACAACTGAATTAGAGCTGGAAATGTGTTGCTGGAAAAGCGCAGCAGGTCAGGCAGCATCCAGGGAACAGGAGAATCGACGTTTCGTCCACACCCATACTGGACCAGTTTTCCAACCTCACCTTACAACTGAATTACCCAATTGGACCCACACTGTGATTAATCAAAATTTAGGTTGGGAATTGTGCAAGAATGTGCATCATTGACAGTGGAGTACATTGACTTAGTACAAGGAGCTTTAGATAGGGAGTTGTGAATGAAATACAGGTGCATTGATAAAAGATAAAACATTACATTCTGCCCCATCATTCAAACAGGTCATGGCTACACCTGAACTCTCTTTGTCCACTTTGCTTCATAGTTTTAACTGTTAAAAAGGTCACCTTGGGGGACTAACCTTTGGGGCCCACCTGGTGTAGGATCCCACTTCTTTTTGTGTGCGGCAGTGTTTTCTGATTTCACTCCTGAGTTGCCTCACACTCAATCGAGGTTCTTGTTCTTTGATTCCTTTGGCCCAGCACCAATTGAAGTTGTCAGTGCGTCTCCCAGCAACCGTTTCGACCCAACTGAGTCAGAGGAGGCACCATAAGTGAAAAGCACTGACATCCCTTCTGCCAACTAGCAACAACGATGGACCTGTTGCTCCAGTTTAACTTCCCACACAAATATCTGACTGTGCATTTATTTCCCACCCTCGATAACTCCCGGTGAGTCCGGGAGGGCTGCTTCACGGGGGGAAGGAATGAAATTGGTGTCACCTTGTAAAGCTGTGAGACAGCCTCTGTCCTCCAGTAGCTTCTGTAATGTTTCAGTGCTGCATCAATAATTCTATGACAAGGTTAGCACTTGTCACATTATCCCAAGATGAAAAAAAAGGAAAGTCCATGATTTCTTTAGCTGCCTTTACACTCAAGGTCTCCTGGAATGAAACCAAGTCCCCATCATTTCACCGTTGCGCAGAGACAGGTTAAAAGAGAAACAGCTACAGAAGCAGTTTAATCAATGCCAGAGTGCCTCGGAGATACAGCAGAGGCTGCAGTTTCGATGAGGCACCCCTTTGACATTCAGGCCTTATTGGTCTCTTTCAGAATTGTGAAAGGAAGATCCTGCAACAACCATGCTAATGTAATCAGATTCTCATTTATATTCCTTTCCTGCCTCATTTCTAATTGTGCCTCTGCTTGTTTCATCTCAGCCCAGTTCCTACGCTGCACATGGGACCCTCATGTTGACATTAACCAGAATCTGACAGAAAACAGTCACACTAGTGGGCGGCACGGTGGCACAGTGGTTAGCACTGCTGCCTCACAGCGCCAGAGACCCGGGTTCAATTCCCGCCTCAGGCGACTGACTGTGTGGAGTTTGCACATTCTTCCCGTGTCTGCGTGGGTTTCCTCCGGGTGCTCCGGTTTCCTCCCACAGTCACAAAGATGTGCAGGGTCAGGTGAATTGGGCCTACTAAATTGCCCATAGTGTTAGGTAAGGGGTAAATGTAGGGGTATGGGGTGGGTTTCGCTTCGGCGGGTCGGTGTGGACTTGTTGGGCCGAAGGGCCTGTTTCCACACTGTAATCTAATCTAATCTATTGCTGTTGTAGGAGCTGGAAGCACGATCTCATTTTGGCAATGGGTGGGGCAAGAGGATGCTGGGTATATCTTACTCAGATCAGAAGTGGGGCACATTCTTGGGGGCATAATAAAAAAAAAATGGGCTTGTACATTGTCACTGCCCCATGCCTGAATCCTGGGCATATATGGTGGCAGGTTGGGCTGGTACGAAATCAAACAAAATCATGCTAAACTCCACGCCTCAGCAAGTAGGATGTTCAGTTCGGAAATAGTTCTGAGAAAATGCCAGATGACCATAGGCAGTACACCTACAGTCACATGACCCGATCTCTCATTGGTTCAAACCACTGTCCATGTTCAATGACACTTTGCTCTCCAATTTTTTGAAGCTTTAACCAGCTATTTCCATTGCTGCCATTTGTGTATCACAATGCAGGATACAACCTGAGTTAGAATGTTTCCCCATTCCTTCCTATCTCTATGTCTAGGCTCAATTTGAATGGCAATCCTGTTAACTAATTTGAAATCCTGCCCACGCTATCTTGCCTTCCTGTTTCACCAGCTACCTGTGTGATTATCCCTCAATCTCCACTCCTCTGGATTGCTTGCCCCTCTACTGACATTCCCCAATGTTTGGTGACATCTTCATTAAAAAAAAGTCTTCCATTTACATCATTCCTTCAGATTATTCCAGAGTGCCACACAGCTAAAGGTCCACTGTCAAAGTCCAGTAAGTTGTTACTAGCAGACATAAAAACAGCAACCGAATTAGTCACAACCTTTCCCACAACTGCATGGTGTTGGATAAGGAAGCAATGCTGATCAGAAGAAGAGGTGATTGCTCTGCTGTTCTGAACATTGTCTGCCTCAGAATGACAGATAGAAGTTAAAATTACACCACCTTCATATGCAGTTGTCTTGAGTGCTGAAATTATTGCTTATAACATGCAGGACCATTAGGCCCCACCAGTCCATTGATGTTGTAATCTAGTCCCTTCTCATTATTAACTCTGTGAACAAAGCCATCTATTTCTCCTTCAATTGCTGATCTAGCTTAGCCTTAAATGCACTTGAACTGTTTCTCTCAACTGATCCCAGTGGTAACAAGTCCCACCGTAGACAAATCATAAAACTCCTGCAGTGTGGGAGCAGGCCATTTAACCCATCAGGTCCACAAGTTCCACCCTATAATCCAGCATTTCCCATGGCTAGCCCAGCTAGCTTGTGCACTGTGGGAATTTAGCATGGCCAACCCGCCCAACCTGCACATCTTTGGACTGTGGGGGGAAACCGGCGCATCCGGTGGAAGCCCATGCAGACACGGGGAGAATGAGCACTGTGAGTTCTGAGTCGTCTGTCTGAGTTTTGGTGATGAGTTTATCTTGATGGCTTCTACTTTGCTCCTCTCCCTGATTGGAGAGACACTCTCTGGGTGGGATTCTGTGCTGTTCCTGGGAACGGGAAGCAGGGCAGGCTTGGGGAACTTAATTGAGAGAGAAATCACAAATCAGAAACCTGACGACAGGGTGAGCTCTCGCGGTTAATTTCTCAGAACCCTCAAGCGGCATTGAGTTCCCCAGCGGCATGGGGATATCCTTCTATGTGCCTTTGTACGTTATGTATGCTGCTTCAAAGGCAAGATCACCAGAATCAAGGACCCCTCCCCAACTAACCTCTCAGTGAGCCCACATCACAGTGGCTCAGTGGGTTAGCACTGCAGTCTCACAACACCAGGGACCCGGGTTCGATTCCAGTCTCGGATGACTGTCTGTGTGGAGTTTACACATTCTCCCCGTGTCTACATGAGTTTCTTCCGGGTGCTCCGGTTTGCTCCCACAGTCCAAAGATGTGCAGGTCAGGTGAATTGGCCGTGCTAAGTTGCCCGTGGTGTTAGGTGCATTAGTCAGAGGGAAATGGGTCTAGGTGGGTTACTCTTCAGAGGGTTGGTGTGGACTTGTAGGGCCAAATGGCCTGTTCCCCACTGTAGGGAATCTAATCCAGTCTAATCACGTGTCTCCAAATCCCCGACAGCATATTAGAGGCATGTGGGCTGGCATGTACTTGCTGGAAAAGCTCAGCAGGTCTGATAGCATCTGTGGAGAGAAATCATAGTTAAGATTTCGGGTCGAGTGACTTTTCCTCAGAACTGATGGTAGCTAGAGAAATGTCGGTTTATATGCAGAAGAAAGTGTCGGGGGGAGTGGGTAAGAAGTAACGATAGGTGCAGATAGATCCCAGAGAGAGAGAAGAACAGTTGGACAGACAAGGGAGTGGATACCGATCTGGCTAGAAGAGTGAATAACTGTTAATGGAGACTATAAGTGGCAACAATAGGTAGTGAGTAACGGCAGGCGATGCAAATACGAGGCCTGATGTATGGGGTAGGAGACTAGGACATGGGGAGAGTTCAGGCCCTAAAACTGTTGAGTTATCAAGTGGAAAATGAGGTGTTGTTCTTCCAGCTCGCACTGGAGCACTATAGCAAGCCTGAGACAGAGATGTTGGCCAGGGAATAGGCTGGGGTGTTAAAATGGCAGGCAACTGGAAGTTCGAGATTTTGTTTTGCAGACAGGACATAGATGTTCTGTGAAATGGCCACCCTGTCTACACTTTGTTTTTCCAGTGTAGAGGAGTTTTTCCTTTTGCTGAGCTTTCCTAGCAGCTTCTGTTTCTTGTTTACAGCATCTGCAGTAAATCTTTCGGGTTTTATGTACTTGCGGAAGTTTGGAGTGTGTCGCTGCTACATTCCCTTCAGGGACGTGCTTGGCTAAGCCATGCCATTCCAGTTGTCAGGTGGCAGTGGGTTAAAAGCTGCATGGGGCCATAGAGAATCAGCAAGGTAGGGAGGTTGGCAGGTAAAGGGTCACCAGGTACTGAAGCTGGCCAAGGGCGGAGGACGTCCTGAGGAGGGAGGGCCGGGGTCACAGCCTGAACGAGGAAAGGTCAGAATGTTTAGCGGCAGGCTCCGAGAGCCCACGTGGCACTCCTGGCTTGCATTCACTGAATGTCTGCCAGGTGACCTTTGAGCCCATACATGGTTGACCTTTGAACCCACACAGGGTTGTCCTGCAAACCTTCAAGGCCCCCCCCCCCCCAACAATAGGTAATGGCGGAGGTGCCCCGTTGTCCGTGCTCCTCTTGTTTACAAATGCAATGAGGTAAGAACCGAGGGACCATGCACGAAAAGCTGACTCATGGGGAACAGAGGTGACACTCGCTGCCACACTCCGTCTCCAACCTCGCCCTCCATATCAGTACAATCTCCACTCTGTGTCCAGCAAATCACTCCCTGGTTTCACCTCCATTCTCTCTTGCAAAGAGAAAGTCATCTGTTTGTTCTTCCATTCCTGACAGATACAGTCTCGCAACTCTGGAGTGATCTTTGTAATCCTTACTGTCTCTCACCTAGGCTTCTATCTTGTGAAGAACATGTGATGTATGTATTCTTCTTACCAAAATATAGTACCTCACACATATCAAAGCCAAAATGCACCTTATGCTTAAATCTGAAGCAGAAATTGAACAGATAGTATTCTCACCTGGAGGTAAAACATCTTCCAATGGAGTCGAAGTGATGACCAAACATTGCTTCTCCTCGTATGATAATGGGACCTTGTCTTCCTCTCTCATCCCACTCCCTCTCAGTTTGTGTATCATGAGTGAGAGATTTGTATCAGCCTGAACTTTATATTTTTACTGTCACTGTGAGGCACCTCCATTTCTACATCTACCATCTTCAAAGCTAGTTTGATTAAAGTTGGACATTCGAAGCGTTAATTGATGCTGAAACCTGATTGATTTTGCACTTTTCTTTTGGAATAAACCTGCAAGGAAAAGTTAGTGCGAAACAGGACCAGGGGAGTTTAGATGTAGAGGTGCAACTTTGAGGGTGAGAAGAGAGACAACAACAGACAATAGACAATAGGTGCATGAGTAGGCCATTCTGCCCTTCGAGCCTGAACCACCATTCAATATGATCATGGCTAATCATCCTTAATCAAAATCCTGTTCCTGCCTTATTTCCATAACCCTTGATTCCACTATCCTTGAGAGCTCTATCCAACTCTTTCTTAAATGAATCCAGAGACTGGGCCTCCACTGCCTGCTGGGCACACAGCCACCATTCTCTGGGTGAAGAAGTTTCTCCTCATCTCTGTCCTAAATGGTCTACCCCGTATTTTTAAGCTGTGTCCTCTGGTTCGGCACTCACCCATCAGCGGAAACATGTTTCCTGCCTCCGGAGTGTCCAATCCTTTAATAATCTTATATGTCTCAATCAGATCCCCTCTCAGTCTTCTAAATTCATGGGTATACAAGCCCAGTCGCTCCAGTCTTTCAGCGTAAGGTAGTCCCGCCATTCCAGGAATTGACCTCGTGAACCTATGCTGCACTCCCTCAATAGCCCGAATGTCTTTCCTCACATTTGGAGACCAGAACTGCACACAATACTCCAGGTGTGGTCTCACCAGGGCCCTGTACAGCTGCAGAAGAACCTCTTTGCTTCTATACTCAATTCCTCTTGTTATGAAGGCCAGCATGCTATTAGCCTTCTTCACTACCTGCTGTACCTGCATGCTTGCCTTTATTGACTGGTGTACAAGAACACCCAGATCTCTCTGTACTGCCCCTTTACATAAATTGATTCCATTGAGGTAGTAATCTGCCTTCCTGTTCTTGCCAAAGTGAATAACCATACATTTATCCACATTAAACTGCATCTGCCAAGCATCTGACCACTCA
>NC_057722.1:8517372-8525772 GCF_004010195.1 Chiloscyllium plagiosum | reverse complement strand
AACCTTCAGACCTAACAGTGTCTCCAACACCAATTCCTGGCAAATATAAATTCCCTTCAGTTCAGGTCCTTCAGCCACTGTTACCTCAGGGAGATTGCTTGTGTCTTCCCCAGTGAACACTGATCTGAAGTACCAATTCAACTGCCATTTCTTTGTTCCCCATAAATATTCCCCTGTTTCTGTCTTCAAGGTCCCAATTTTAGTCTTAACCATTTTTTTGCCTTTCAGAAACTTAAAAAACTTTTACTATCCTCCTTTATATTTTTGGCCAGTTTGCCTTCGTGCCTCATTTTTTCTCTGCA
Organism: Chiloscyllium plagiosum; assembly: GCF_004010195.1. Lineage (NCBI taxonomy): Eukaryota > Metazoa > Chordata > Chondrichthyes > Orectolobiformes > Hemiscylliidae > Chiloscyllium > Chiloscyllium plagiosum. The sequence continues at coordinate 8,525,470 of NC_057722.1, read as the reverse complement.
TATTTCCTTCTTAGTAATCCTCTGTTGTTCTTTAAAAGCTTCCCAGTCCTCCGTTTTCCCACTTATCTTTGCTATGCAACAAAAGAAGAGGTTTGGGAACCAAGTTCCGGGATCTAATGTTAAGGCAAGTGAAAGATTTGGGGCTGAAAGGGAAGCAAGGGATGCCGTAGTTGAAAGATTCCCAAGGTAGGAATGGTGAGAACTGGAGTAATTTGTTGTCAAGTCTGCACTGTATTGGGAGGAGTGCGTCACTGGAAATCAGTGACAGAGTGATATATTTTTGTATCTTAGATGTCCTCCTCACTTGAGAGCTTATCCATGCTTCGGAATACTCACAAAGGTGAACCACAATTCCTTGTGACCTCCTCATTACAAGAGACTTCACTCAAATTTGAGATAGGAAGCAAAACGTTTGCATGAGTCACTGTCTCCGCCAGCTATCAGGAACATGTATTGAACAAAGGACAAAAAGCAAATTCATAGCAAAAATGTAAAGCATATATGTTTACTGTCAAAGTGCGTTGGATATCTAACTTTACTGTCAAAATCATGCTGTTCAGCTCCACAGAAGAAGCAAATTCCTGCAATCTTCAGACTAACTAACTAACTCATCTCCGAAAGTAACATTTCCTTCACAAAGTGATCCTTTCCTCATTGCTGTAAGAGCTATCTTGTTCTCGCTGAACTATTGGATGTTCAAAACAAATTCTGCTTGATTTGAACAGTTCAGCTCACTTCATACACCCCCTGTAACAGTGAGAATGGCTGCTCGGATTTAAATAACTGACAATTTGATTCAGAAAGGAGCTGTCAGTCACGCACATAATGGAACCAATTACACATTGTTTATGTCTGAATTATGCAGCTTGGTTTTTCTCTCTCAAGCCTGTAACCTTGGAGACAAATGAACAAATCTCCACATTTGTATTGATTTAGACTGCATGAGGCAGCGGATTTTAACCACACTTGGTTTCCCATTAGAGAACATAAGAAGTAGGAGTTGGCCATACAGCCACTTGAGCTTGCTCTGCCATTCAATAGGATCATGGTGACCTACTGCAGCTCCACTTTCCGGTCTGAGATCAGACACAGGCCCTCATTCAATCATTCACCCAAAAGAGAGCACCTCCAACAATGCAGCACTTCCTCAATGCTGCACTCCAGTGTCAACATAAATTATATACACAAGTCGTTGGGTTGGGGCTTCAATGACTAACTCAGAGAGCTTCCCATTGAGCTATAGCTGTCACCGATGAAGGAGTGAGTCAGAACCTCCAAATGCATTAGACAAGGTTTTATTTGTACCCCTCGGATTTCATCTCTGTCTGCTCAGGGGAGTTCAGTTATCTCAGTTGATCAGGCAGCTGGTTTGCATTACAGAGTGATACCAACAGTGTGAGCTCAATTCCCATCACCGGTTCAGGTTACCATGAGGTGCTCTCCTTCTCAACCTCTCCCCTCACCTAAGACATGGTGACTACTTTTCAATATTTATATAAATTATTTGGATGCGAGCATAAGAGGTATAGTTAGTAACTTTGCAGATGACCCCAAAATTGGAGGTGTAGTGGACAGCGAAGAGGATTACCTCAGATTGCAACAGGATCTTGACCAGATGGGCCAATGGGCTGAGGAGCGTCATATGGAGTTTAATTCAGATAAATGCGAGGTGCTGCATTTTGGGAAAGCAAATCTTAGCAGGACTTATACGTAATGGTAAGGTCCTAGGGAGTGTTGCTGAACAAAGAGACCTTGGAGTGCAGGATCATAGCTCCTTGAAAGTGGAGTCGCAGGTAGATAGGATAGTGAAGAAGGCATTTGGTATGCTTTCTTTTATTGGTCAGAATATTGAGTACAGGAGTTGGGCTGTACAGGACATTTGTTAGGCCACTGTTGGAATATTGAGCGCAATTCTGGTCTCCTTCCTATTGGAAAGATGATGTGAAACTTGAAAGGGTTCAGAAAAGATTTACAAGCATGTTGCCAGGATTGGAGGATTTGAGCTATGGGGAGAGGTTGAAAGGTTGGGGCTATTTTCCCTGGAGCATCGGAGGTTGAGGGGTGACCTTATAGAGGTTTATAAATTCACGAGGGGCATGGAGAGGATAAATAGACAAAGTCTTTTCCCTGTGTTGGAGGAGTCCAGATCTAGAGGGCATAGGTTTAGGGTGAGAGGAGAAAGATATAAAAGAGACCTAAGGGGCAACGTTTTCACGCAGAGAGTGGTACATGTATGGAATGAGCTGCCAGAGGAAGTGTTGGAGGCTGGTACAATTGCAACATTTAAAAGACATTTGGATGGGTATATGAATAGGAAGGGTTTGGAGGAATATGGGCCGGGTGCTGGCAGGTGGGACTAGATTGGGTTGAGATATCTGGTCAGCATGGACGGGTTGGACTGAAGGGTCTGTTTCCATGCTGTACATTTCTATGACTCTATGACCCTTGGGTTAATCCACTAGCTCTCTCTAATAACCGAGCGACCTATGTCCAGTAGAACTATGGTGACTTTTCCTTTTAATGGCATCAATATTTTATTGATCAGTTTCCATCTGCCCCTTTCAAACTTTTGACCTTTAACAATGGACTCGCACAGGGCTGGAGTCCTGCAGGCATTCCCCATATTCATTCTGACATGAAACAGTGCTATATACACTACTTCACTGTTAACCCAAGAAAATCATCTTACAGCAAATTGAATCAAAAATCAAACTATCGCAGATGCTGGAAATCCAATGACAGGTTACAGCTTGAAATATTAACTCTGTCTGTCTGTTCCCCCCCCCCCCCCCACCTCGCTTTCTCTCTCTCTGAGTTGCTCCACAGATGCTGCCAGACTTGCTGAATATTTCAGCATACTGGGTTCGTATTGTAGGCTGATCACTTTAAGAGCTAACTGAACACAATTAAACCAGTTTCTCATGGCACTGTTAGTAGATGACAAGTACAGTCAAATTCCAATGCTCGTTTCAATCAAGTTTCTGGGAATGTTGGGGATCAAACTCCATAATTCCAATGTTTTTCCAAGAAGTGTGAAATCATTCATCTCACTTCCTGCCATTAGAGGAACCTTTCCAATTACTCTGCTTCAAACCAATAAATCATTGCAACCTACTCTCCTCGCTATCAATAGCTGTCTCGTGAAACTGTTGCCGGTGTGTCCATTTTAATAATTGCATGCTTAACACTGATGTAAGATTGAAATGGCCATTTGCTGGTTATTGAAAATCAGTGCGTGAGATTTATGAGACAGCAAGAAGACAGTTGCATGATGGTTGTTACATACAAATCCAAACCTCAACCTGTTGTCAACTCTCCCACCATCTCTCTTTTGTGCATTTTTCGTGTTTTTCCCTCTTTTTTTTCTCACGCACAAGGTGCTCCCCCAGTGAAAACGCATCAGTCAACCGAGCACATTCACTCTTGCAACTTCCTACCAATTCCACCTTTTGGAGCAATACCCTGGATGAAAATTCTCCCATCTCAAACCCAAAATGCGGAGACCAGAAGTACCGGCTGCCGATAGCTGGGATCAGCTATCTCCACAGAAAGTGAGAAAGCAAACAGTGAACACAACGGGATGTGTGGTGTTTTGCATTGAATGTGAAGTACTCAGAGACCTGTACAAAGTTAAAAATCACCCAACACTAGGTTATAGTCCAACAGGTTTATTTGGAAGCACTAGCTTTCGGAGTGCTGCTCCTTCATCAGGTGGTTGTGGAGTATAAGATTGTCGGACACAGAATTTATAGCAAAAGTTTACAGTGTTTTGTAACTGAAATTATATACTGAAAAAGACCTGGATTGTTTGTTAAGTCTCTCATCTTTTAGAATGGGCATGTTGGTCTCAGTTCTTAAATTCCAGAAATTCCCTAAAGTTATCTTCTCAAGTGAACTTTAGCAATAGTTGCCATGTCAGCCCAGATAATGCATTGAAGGTGTAAGGTACCCTATGTGAGACTGTGCCCAATGTTCAGATGGATTCTAATCTAAAAAAAGGATTGACAGAATCTTACATGGATTCATTCAGTTTTTGAGCAAAATAAAATGTAATTCTGCAAGTACAAATTCACCCACAAATGTATATGTGTGTGTGTGTGTGTGTGTGCGGTGGGGGGGGGGGGGGAAGCATAAGTGTCTGTGAGAGAGTGTTTGCATGTGTGTGTGTATGAGTGTGAAGGGGTATAGGTATGTGAGAGGGTGAGTGTGAGGGAAGTATGTGTGTGCGTGTAGTGCAGTGGGGTCACCTGTAGTGTGACATGAACCCAAGGTCCCGGTTGAGGCCATCCCCATGGGTACCAAACTTGGCTATCAGCCTCTGCTTCGCCACTCTGCGTTGTTGCCTGTCCCGAAGTCCACCTTGGAGGATGGTCACTAAAAGGTCTGATGTCCAATGTCCCATACCACTGAAATGTTTTCCGACTGGGAGGGAACGCACTTGTCTGTTGATTGTTGTGCGGTGTCCAATCCTCCATTGCCGTAGCCTCTGCTCGGTATCACCAATGTACCATGCCTCAGGGCATCCTTGCCTACAGCATATGAGATAGACAACGTTGGCCGAGTCACATGAGTACCTGCCGCATATAATGGTGGGTGGTGTCCCCACACGTAATGGTGGTATCCGTGTCAACACTGACACGTCTTGCTGCATCTGCTGTGACAGGGTTGTATGGTGTTGTCCTGAAGGCTGGGCAGTTTGCTGCAATCACTGATCTGTTCGAGGTTTGGTGGATGTTTAAAGGTGAGAAGTGGAGATGTAAGGAAGGTCTTGGCGAAATGCTTATCCTCACTGATGATGTATTGCAGGCCACGAAGAACATGGTGTAGTTTTTCGGCTCCTGGGATGTACTGGACAATGAAGGGTACCCTGTCGGTTGCAGCACGTGTCTGTCTCCTGAGGAGGTCATTACAGTTTCTCACTGTTGCACGTTGGAACTAGCGGTCAATGAGTTGAGCATCGTACCCCGTTCTTATGAGGGCATTCTTGAGTACTTCCAAGTGCCCATCACGTTCCTCCTTATTTGAAAAGGGCCTGTGTATGTGTAAGGCTTGTCCATAGGGGATGGCTGTTTTAATATGTTTCGGGTGGAAACTAGAGAAATGTAGCATTGTGAGGTGATCTGTGGGTTTGCGGTAGAGTGAGGTGCCCATCCTTGATAGAGATGCATGTGTCCAAGAATGAGACAGATACTAAAGAGTAGCCCATGGTGAATTTGATGATGGGATGAAAGTCATTGATATCACTGTGTAGTTCTTTCAGTGACTCGTCACCATGGATCCAGAGGAAGAAAATGTCGTCAATATAGTGTATAGTGTTGGTTGGGGATCCTGCGTAGAAAAGAAGTCTTGTTCGAACCTGTGCATGAAGATGTGGCATAATGGGGTGCAAATTTGGTCCCCAAGCTGTTCTGTGTGTCTGGATGAAGAACTGGTTGTCAAAGGTGAAAACATTGTGGTTGAGGATAAAGCGGATGAGTTGTAGGATGACATTTGGAGATTGGCAGTTGTTAGTGTTGAGTACTGAGGCTGTTGCCGTGATGCCGTCATTGTGGGGGATGCTGGTGTAGAGTGCAGAAACATCCATTGTGACGAGGAATGTTCCTGGTTCGACTGGTCCGTAGTGGCTGAGTTTCTGTAAGAAATCCGTAGTGTTGCGACAGAAGCTGGGGGTCCTCCGTACAATGGGTTTCAAGATGCCTTTGACATAGCCAGAGAGGTTCTCACACAGGGTCCCAAAGCCTGACACGATGGGACGTCCTGGCATGTTGGCTTTGTGTATCTTCGGGAGGCAGTAGAAGTCGCCTACGCGAGAAGTACATGGGATGAGACTGTGTAGGGAACTCTGAAGGACTGGGTCAAAGTCCCGATCAATGTGTTTAATTCATGGGTGTGCTCTTTGGTCGGATCGGCTGGTAGTTGCCTGTAGTGTTCCTGGTTGTTCAGTTGTTGGTGACTGTGTCTGTGTGTGCTACTCTTCCCGGTTTATATATGTTAGTACCTTGACTCTCCTAAGCTCAAAAGGTAAAGTGGCCATGTAATCAGAGGAATGAGGATCTACAATACATTTGGTATTGCTTTAACATCATGTCTTCTAGTGTTATAATTCAAAATGCCGACAGCAGTAAGATGGATGCCAGGCATATTTGAGAGAACCGAATTATATTTCTGCAAATGAAATTGGTCAGCCAAATGTGTTACCCTGATAAGGAACTGCGTGTGAGTTTGGTTTGTTGCAGCAATACATACCTGGGGAGGCTCGCGTAGGGATGGAGGGAGTGTACTCTTTTCACTGAAACATTCACTACCTGAATGGCTGGCATGTTGATTGAAGGTCCCTTTTGTAATTGGCAAGCCCGCGCCAAACAATTCCTTGTCTTAGCTGTGAATAGCATTTGTCCAACCAGCACAACACCAGCAATCACTAATTCTGACCTCATTGACAAGGTATAGCTCTGTTACATCAGTTCCAGACTGTTTGTTCAATGCCCCATCTCCTCTCATTCCAATTACCACAGCACTGGCTGAAGGAAGCTATAGTGAAAATGAAACACTTGTTGTCTCTGCCTTATTCTACTGGTGGTTCTTTAATTTAGTCCTGGTAGATAAAGGGTTAAAAGCCAGCCTCTCACATTACAATAATTTTTAAATTGTTTGCTTTGACTGCGGCAGTGGGGGATGGGGCTGGGGACGGGGTGCGCGACACCGTGTTCAAATTCAAAGCATCTTGTGGGATTTGTTAAGGTGGGCGTTATTTTTAACTTAATTGAGATCTGATTGATAAATATTTCAGGGGGAAAAAAAAACGTCAGCTTGACTAATCAAAGTATCCTTGTAAAATTGGGAGCGTAGGGAAGACGTACCCATCGTGGGGGAGAACGAAAAAAATACCAAGGCCATTAAAAAGGAGATAATCACGGATAAATCCGTTAAGGAATGAATGAAAAACATCTGCAGGTAGAGAGCGGTGAGAAAGTGGAACTTGCTACCAGAAAAGAATTGCTGGGGAAGAAACACAGATACATTTTCATAAGACCATATGAAATAGGGACTGCAATGGGCCATTCAGTTCCTCGAGCCTGCTCCGCCATTCAATAAGATCCTGGTTAACCTGACATTCCTCATATCTAATTTCCTGCCTTTTCTCCCTAGCCCTTGATACCTTGACAGATCAAGACTTTTTCTACCTCAACCTTAACATACAGCAGTACTGTCCTCTGCAACTCTCTGTGACAAGTAGTTCCAAAGTCCCGCAACCATCTTGAGAAGAAATTCCTCCTCATTTCAGTCTTAAGTTGGCACCCCTTTATTCTGAGATTGTGTCCTCTGGGTCCTAGCCTGTTCCGTGAGGGGGAAATATCCTTTCAGCATTTACCCTGTCAAGCCCCTTAAATAAAAACCCAAATAACTGAGGATGCTGTAAATTGGAAACAAGAACAGACGTTGCTGGAAAAGCTCAGCAGGTCTGGCAGTATCTGTGGAGAGAAATCAAAGTTAACATTTCGGGTTGAGTGACCCTTCCTCAGAACGCAGGGAAAAAGATGATGCCTGATAGTGTCAGGACCACAGATCAGAGCCCTGGATTACTCCTGGGCATATTAAACATTTAAATCCCAGCATTTGTTTTTAAACGAGGACTGATGCAGTCAAAGTGACTGTGGATGTAATTCCAGAGGCTGCATGGAGAGGAATCATGGAATATCACACTTTTAAGTGTCAACGAAGCTTCAAAGAGAGAAATGTGCTGAATCTCCTTTGTGTATCTCAGACTGTCAACATGATGGTTAGAAATGACCACATTCAGTCATATCTCTATACAGTCCTGTCCCCCTTAGTCCAAGAACTCCCTACCTACGTTCGGGACACCACCCACGCCCTCCACCTCCTCCATGATTTTCGTTTCCCCAGCCCCCAACGCCTTATCTTCATCATGGACATCCAGTCCCTGTACACCTCCATCCCCCATCATGAAGGACTCAAAGCCCTCCGCTTCTTTCTTTCCCGCCGTACCAACCAGGAGCCTTCCACTGACACCCTCCTTCGACTGACTGAACTGGTCCTCACTCTGAACAACTTCTCCTTCCAATCCTCCCACTTTCTC
>NC_057722.1:8467903-8516443 GCF_004010195.1 Chiloscyllium plagiosum | reverse complement strand
TTGACCAGCAATCTTCTTCCCGACCTCTCCGCCCCCACCCCCTCTCCGGCCTACCACCCTCACCTTAACCTCCTTCCACCTATCCCAACGTCCCTCCCCCAAATCCCTCCTCCCTACCTTTTATCTTAGCTTGCTTGGCACACCCTCCTCATTCCTGAAGAAGGGCGTATGCCCGAAACGTCGATTCTCCTGCTCTTTGGATGCTGCCTGACCTGCTGCGCTTTTCCAGCAACACATTTTTCAGCTCTAGAAATGACCACAGTCTAGCGACAGACAGATTTGCATTTACCCCTTTGATGAATTCACAGGGTCAAATGTCCATTCAATCCTAGTCTCTATGTGCTGGAGGGTTGCTAGGGTTCTTGTCTAATCGCCTTGGTTCGAGCACTAGTGTGCTGTAAAGGTCACAGTTGAAGAACCACCCAATGGTCACCCCTGCATTGCAGGTAAATAGCACACCACACTGAGTGTTAAAAATCAGCAAGAAAAACAGGGCAAAAGAATTTCCTTGTGGCACACTGCTGGTCACAGGCCTAAAACGTAACCGTCCACTAACACCCTCTGTCTTCTACCTTCGAGCCAGTTCTGTAACCTAATAGCTAGTTCTCCCTGTATTCCATGAGATCTTGCTAACCAGTCTAACATAAAGAACCTTGTCAAACACCTTACTAAAGTCCGTAGGTTTATAAAATATTGAGCACATAGACAGGATAAATAGACAAGATCTTTTCCCTGGGGTGGGGGAGTCCAGAACTAGAAGGCATAAGTTTAAGGTGAGAGGGAAAAGATTTAAAAGGGACATAAGGGGCAACGTTTTCATGCAGAGGGTGGTTCATGCACAGAATGAGCTGCCAGAGGAAGTGGTCGAGACTGCTACAATTACAGCATTTAAAAAGCATTGGGTATATGAATACAAAAGGTTTAGAGGGATGTGGACCAAGTGCTGGCAGATGGGACTAGATTAATGTAGGATATCTGGTCGGCATGGACGGGTTAGACAGAAGGGTCTGTTTCCATGCTGTGCATATCTAATGACTCTATGACGCTAATTTCCAACAACCTGCAAAAGTGAGCATCTCAAAATTGACTGCACATACATCACATATATTTCACTATGTATTCTTCACAGACTGAACAAATAATCTTTGAACCTTTATGTTATTTTTGGTTTCGCGTGCACATTAGATATCGGAAGAATGTGTATTTTGCTCTTATTTGTTCGCACATAATAACTACAGCAAGCCTTTTGTTAATTCAAGAAAGGTTAAATTGGCTTTTCTTAAAAAAAACATAAATTCATTTACTTTGGGAAGAAGATATCCACAAAGGAGAGGATCCTTTGTAAATTAACCTTGCTGTGGTTAACCAACAGAACAAGTGAATAAAGAAGGGAAACCTGTTCATCTCTCCTCATATTAGTGTTTGATAATTTGGGGTAACCTGTCAGGAACCATAATAAATTGGGGAATCTCACCCAGGGTCTGGTCATAAAAATAGGGTGGGGATCAAACTGGAAGGGAGGAAGGTCATATGAAACACAGACACTAGGCTGGACTGGTTGGGCTGAATGGCCTGATACTGCATTGTGATTTGACGTGATACCACTACTCGGGTGCCTTATTCCTTGGCAAAACTCCACCAGTCTCAGCCTGTAATTCCGATCCCTTGAAGCATCTGCCTCACAACCCTTCTGTATACCATTCCCAGCATTTCAATGCTTCATTCCTTGGCTGCAGAAAACTAGACATAGATAAGGTTGCCAATTCTGTCGGACTCAAATGCTAGAACTGAAGACTTGGGTGTTGCGGCCAGACACCTGTACAGAGATCCTAGGATGATGAAGAAGGATTGTGCATTCATTTTCATTTCCTAAAAAGATTTTATCCTGTCAGTTTTTGCACTGACGATTTTGAAAATGCCAGGCCTGTTCCTTTACCGTCAGGTGAAGAGACTTGTTGACATCTGTATTTTTTTTGTGAAGTCAGAGTGTTTTCAGGCACAAGCACACACTATGATTGCACAATGATGTTTTGTAAAACTGGTTCGGCTAAGTTTAACAAGGGCACCCAAGCAAGACATTGATAGATGAAGCTGTTGCAGATTGGCCTTGAAGTGACAGGCTTTGTTAGCAGCTCGGCCGGAAGGGACTTGTGCTGATGTGGCTGCAGAGTCCTTGCACGCTGTAAAAGCTAGCTGCAGAAATGTTTTGATAGGGTGGTTTTTAAAGAATGAAGTTATTTTTTCAATTTCCAAACGTTTTCTAACAAAAAGTTATATTTTGTGCTCTAAACAGTAAAGTGTGCAACTGGATCAAGCAGGTTAAGATGTTGCAGATAAACTGATTGGGGCCTACACTGAGTTTAGTTACAGAGACCCTACGGACTCTTCGACTGCTCCTCACTCAAACAAACTCTGCTCCACTGACCTTGGACCCTGCCCAACCGGAGATGTTCACTTTAACATTAGACTATATTCCCTTCATTTTGTGACCTTTTCATCTGGTTAAACATACCTTACCTTCAATCATTTGTTTGCCAGGAAACTATAAAGAGGCAAAATAAGCTGTTGTTTTAACATTCCAATGGGTTTTGTCCAGTTGGGTGGTTCACAGTGGTGTTCAGAACATTAAATTAGAATTCCTTGACAATCTTCTTAGAGTTGGCATCATTATTCCTGAGGGTATTTCATTAGGTTACAATCAGAGCATAAGTCATAGAATATGAACCATAGGAATGTAGAGCAAGGGGGTATTGGGACTGGGGTACAGATAAACCAGGCTCTAATGAGTGAAGAAGCAGGTTAGAGGAACTGTACAATTCTGTTTCTAATATTCCACTGCCAGTCGGAAAAAAAAAACTATCTTGTGTAATGGTTCTTTGTTAAAGGACTCCTCAGCTACTGGGAATGTGTTGAGAGATGGTGACTTTCTCGTGCAAGGCTTAGTTCTCAGACTGTGAGTCAGTAAAACCTGCTGTGGAATATTAGGCTGAAAATGTGTTGCTGGAAAAGCGCAGCAGGTCAGGCAGCATCCAAGGAGCAGGAGAATCAACGTTTCAGGCATGAGCCCTTCTTCAGGAATCAGGCTCATGCCCGAAACGTCGATTCTCCTGTTCCTTGGATGCTGCCTGACCTGCTGCGCTTTTCCAGCAACACATTTTCAGCTCCGATCTCCAGCACCTGCAGTCCTCACTTTCTCCTAGCGGAATATTAGGCTACATGTTTCCTTTCACCGCTCCACCACAAAACACACAACAGGCTTGTGAAGCCGAGGAGAAAGGAAACACTCAGATCTCAGACCCAGTTAGGGCACTCTCCAGAAACAGGACTTCCCTGAACTATTGCAGGAGTGAAGGTAAGAACTTGAAGATTTAGAGGGAGAGGTCTTTGGCGAAGAAATATTTCTTGTAAGAGTCTCGGGCTTTCTCTATATAGTTATAGGATCATCCAGCATGATAACAGACTCTTCAGTCCAAACAGTCCATGCTGAACATAATCCCAAACTAATCCAGTCCCACCTGACTGTTCCTACCTGAATCCTGAACTAGGACTCCCAAGTCCCTTTGTGCTTCAGATTTCTGAAACCTTTCCTCATTTAGAAAATAGACTACGACTCTATTCTTCCGACTAAAGTACATAACCTCAAAGAGTCATAGAGATGTACAGCACGGAAACAGACCCTTTGGTCCAACTCGTCCATGCCAACCAGATATCTCAACCCAATCTTGTCCTGTCTGCCTGCTCCTGGCCCATATCCCTCCAAACTTTTCCTATTAGTGTATCCATCCAAATGTCTTTTAAACATTGTAACTGTACCCACATCCAACATTTCCTCAGGAAGTTCATTCCACACACGAACCACCCTCTGTGTAAAAACCTTCCTCTTACAACTTTTTCAAATCTCTCCCCCCTCATCTTAAAAATGTGCCCCCTAGTCTTGAAATCCCCCATCCTAGGGAAAAGCCAACTAACATTAACTCTATCTCTACCGCTCTATGTTATAAACCCCTCCCAACATGTCCTTAATTCTGTTCCTAATTTCTGCAGTTGGCTCTCGGTAGTGCACACTGTCCTGTGAGAAGAATAAGATTGTTAGAGCACCTTTAGTTACCTCCAGACGTCCCAAGGCCTTTACAGTCAGTGAGGTGCTTTTGAGCAGTCAGCCTTGTCATGTAGAAATGCAACAACCAGTTTGTGGACAGCAGCCTCCTTAAAACCGTCGTCATCATTGGCAGTCCCTCACAGAGTGGGATGTCTATCTTCCACTCTCAGGGTGAGTCCGTAGGTGGGTGTACAGACCGATGCAGCCCCCGCAAGCTCTGTTACACTTGGGGCAGACGGTGGTCATGGGAAGAGGTGGGTGGTTTCCACTTGACGGCAAATCTTGAAGTGCACAAAGCCTTCCTGGGCACTCCTCCTCTGCTTTGGATGGTCTGGGGCCAGTGATTCCCAGCTGTCTTTGGGAATGCCGCACTTTGCCAGTGAGGCCAATGAGGGCATCCCTGAAGCAATTCCTCTGTCCACCTGGGGCTCGCCTGTTATTCTGGAGCTGGGCATAGAGCACCGGCTTGGGGAGTCTCGTATCAGTCATGTGCAGGCAATGTGCCCAGCCCATCGCAGCCAATCAAAGATGGCGGGGGGGGGGAACGGCATTTGGTGCCTTGATGCTGTGGATATTGACCTGGCCAAGGACTCTTGTGCTGGTGCATCTGTCTTCCCAGTGGATTCACAGGATCTTGCATAGGCAGCGTTGGTGGGACTGCCGCAACAGTGTTCTCGATCTACTGGTTCTACCTCCTTAAAACAGCAGTGCGACAGTGCGCAGATCATCCATTCTTACAGCATCGGCTGAGGAATAAATAAGTCACAGGGAGAATTCCCCTCCCTCTCTTTGAAATATTGCCACGTGGCATTTTACATCCATCTGAGATGGGAGCAGGGGTCTGCACACCAATGATAGAATCAGGGTATGTGGTGCAGAAGTCCCAGAAAGTCACCTCCTGCCCAATTGTCTTGACAACACTGTGTTTGTGTGTACAGCTGTTACAGACCCAGCTACCTTGAGAGCAGGCAGCACGCACCCCCAAGTACATTCATACTAAAGTATATAACCTCATAGAGTCATAGAGATGTACAGCACAGAAACAGACCCTTTGGTCCAACTCATCCTTGCCGACCAGATATCTCAACCCAAAACCCTGAAAACATTCTTCAACTCAACTTGAGTGGTATGGTGGCTCAGTGGTTAGCACTTGCTGCCTCATAGCACCTGGGACCCATATTTGATTCCCGCCTGTCTGTGAAATTTACACATTCTTCCCGTTTCTGCGTGTATTTCCTCCGGATGCTCTGATTCCTCCTACAGTCCAAAGATGTACACGTTGGGGGAATTGGCTGTGCTAAATTGCCCATAGTGTTCAGGGATGTGGCGACTAGGTGCATGAGTCAGAGGTAAATATAGGATAGGGGAATGGGTCTGGGTGGTTACTCTTTGGAGGGCGGGCTTGTTGGACCAAATGGCTTGTTTCCATACTGTAGGGATTCTATGATTCAACACTGTGGACTGTCCACCCAAGCACATTTAAAAGTGCATTACTTCTGACTGTGGCCAATCTGCCTTCACTAATTGCCATGATGTGGAGGTGCCAATGTAGGACTGGGTAGGACGAGGTCAAAAATCACACAACACCAGGTTATAGTCCAACAGGCTTATTTGAAAACGCAAGCTTTCAGAGCCTCAGTCCTTCTTCTGGTGCTCGTGAGAGAGGGAGACTTTAGACGCAGAATTTGTAAGTAAATGATCAAAGGGTCAAACAACTAATGCGAACAAATTGAACACATCTACAATGGCTATTAAATCTCTAACCAGAAGGAATGAGGCTCCGAAATAAACCTGTTGGTCTACAACCTGGTGTTGTGTGATTTTTGACTTTGTTAATTGCAGATGAATGAGACCTTCAATTTTCAAAGCTGATTGAATTTGCACTGCCTTCAGTGTTTTTCCCATTGATTCAGGGTTTGGTTCAAAAGAGCTCAGTTGCCCCATTCTGTGAGAATTAATTATCTTCGAACAGCGACTGATTGCCCAGGTGTAGCTAAAGCTGATCTCCAGATAAGGCCAGGCAATCTCCATTTGTCAGCAACGCTATCGGAGGAGATCTGGCAATCAATGGCATTTCGTTACCTCCTCCGGACTTCAATGGGAAATGGGTCGTGTGCTGGCCAAGCACAGGTTATCTCAGGGTTGAAATGTTTCTCTGTCCCTCAATGTAACTCCTCCCATTTTGTAACTTACAGCAGAGTTTTCCAGAAAAAAACTCTTTTTTGTTTAACCTGAAGCCAAGATGAAGAATGCAGTGGGACATGAGTCTGGATTTGTTTGAAGAAAGTTATTTAAAAGGGCTGGGGGCAATTTGAGGTGTTGGGGAGTAGGTGGGGCTGGGCAAATCAGGGAAAATGTGCCAAGCTGGCATCCATCTCCTTGTGTTTTCCCAGGGCCTGCGCTTTACGGATTATCAGTGTGCCTGCAAGCCAATCTTTTAATCCTTTTGATTTTGCCCTGAACAAAAGGACTTACTAGGCCACTTCAGAGGGCAGTTAATAATCAACCATGTTGCAGTGCATCTGGAGTCACATGTAGGCCAGACCGGGTAAGGATGGAGGTTTCCTTCCCTAAAAGACACTCGTGAATCAGATGGATATTTACAACAATGGCTTCACGGCGATCTCGGGACTAGCTTTATAATCCAAATTTGTTAATTGGATTAGAATCTCTCGAACCTCAGTCTATGTCTCTGGTTTACTAGTCCAGTGGCATTCCTGTTAGGAATGGACTCTTTAAGGAAGCAGTTAAGAGCCATTTTCCCAAGGCATTGACATTTTACCAGCAGCTTAATGAGTCAAACAAAGTATTGAGAGCGCTGCACGTTTGAGGAGGTCCGTGCACAGTGACAGGTCTTTGGGGCCTGAGCTGGAGTAAAGTGGGAAAGCAGCAAGGCAGGGATGAATATTGTGTGTAATTCTGGTCTCCCTCCTATTATTAGAAGGATGTTGTGAAACTTGAAAGGGTTCAGAAAAGATTTACAAGGATGTTGCCAGGGTTGGAGGGTTTGAGCTTTCGGGAGAGGCTGAACAGGCTGGGGCTGATTTCCCTGGAACTTCGGAGGCTGAGGGGTGACCTTATAGAGGTTTATAAAATCATGAGGAGCATGGATTGGATAAATAGACAAAGCCTATTCCCTCTGGTGGGGGAGTCCAGAACTAGGGTGAGAGGGGAAAGATGAAAAAGACATAAGTGGCAACTTTTTCACGCAGAGGGTGGTACATGTATGGAATGAGCTGACGGAGGAAATGGTGGTGGCTGGTACAATTGCAACATTTAAAAGGTATTTGGATGGGTATACGAATAGGAAGGGTTTGGAGGGGTATGAGCCGGGTGCTGGCAGGTGGGACAGATTGGGTTAGCTGGCATGTTTTGGGTGGAGGAAATCACAAGAGGATGCTGCAGTATTTGACACCTCCACAGGGATGAGTCTGTGCAGGGACAGAAGACCGGCCTGTTCTGAGCTTGGGCAGGTACATGGCCGAGAATGGGGTGTAGTGTTAGCAGCCTCAGGGACAAGGCCAAAAGCAGGTGAGGAGCAGCAGCGGCAGCATGCAGGGGCTCCACATCCAGTTCAACGCAGCAGAGAGGAGTAGGGCCATGGGCCCAGAGTTGAAGGAAGGTGGTGGCCTTGGCACAGCTCGACAGGGAGAATGTGAGGACTGCCGATGCTAGACATCAGAGTCGAAAAGTGTGAAGCTGGAATAGCACAGCCGGTCAGGCAGCACCCGAGGAGTAAGCGAGTCAACATTTCAAGCATAAGCTCTTCATCTTATTCTTGCAACGTCGATTCTCCTGCTCCTCGGGTGCTGCGCGACCGGCTGTGCTTTTCCAGCACCACACTCTTCGACTGCTCGACAGGGCCAGGGGTCAGGTTCCTGGACCTCTTAGAGCAGTGGCGCCTCTTGAAGGAGAACCTGAGGGAAGACGTAGTGGGTGGACTCCTATTGCCTGCCGCAGAGAGTTTCTGTGTCTCCAGCTCAATCCAGTGATCAACTGCTTGCATCTGTAAAATCTCCCGCCCATATCCCCGTCGGTCAGATGAAGTCTGCAAGGATGTTTTCCCATTCCAGATTGCTGGAATAGGAAAGCATCCCTGCAGACTCCATCTGACCGACGGGGATACGGACGGGAGATTTTGCAGATGCAAGCAGTTGATCACTGGGTTGAGCTAATGGTATTTGTAAACAGGAAGGTACCTCATTCTTTCACTGCTGTCCGGTCCGACAGGTCTGTGTGCGTTTCTGGGTAGCTGCCATGACGCTGTTATACTGAGGTTGGTTCTAATTCTGCTGACCCACTAGAAATTATTCCCTGCCTTTAGACAACTAGAACATCGTTAAGATATGTTATTATCCATAACATAGTTTCGTGTCAGCGCCCTCGCCTCTGAGTCAGGAGACCATGGCTCCAAGTCCCACTCTGGACTACAGCATGTCGCCTGTTATGTAAGGCCTACTGGACTTGGAGCAATCTTGCTGAGATGTGGCAGTGTGGCACATCACTGGGTATACATACCATAGTGGGAGTGGAGTTGGCACATGCTAGAAGGAAAACTCTATAAGACATACCAGAGTAAGTAACTCAAAGACATGGAGAGATAGATCAACATCTAATGTAACTATAAGTCCAAGTTATATGACTAAGACCTACATTAAAATATAGGATGTAAAGTTAACAAATAGTATTACTTAGAAGAATAAACCGGGAGAAATGCTCAACTAGTCTGTCTCAAACACCAAAAACAGTGTGCCATAAAAGCACTACAAAAGATAGACTATGTACGATGCTGAGGGAGTGCTGCATTGCCCAGGGTGCTTTTTGGATGTACGATCAACCGTCACAAATGAATGTGCCGAAAATTGCATGACCTGGAACTGTTTGCATGAAAATAATTTGAAATAATGTTGCTCATTTGCAAGGGAGCAAAGAAATGTTTGTCAGTAAAATTATATTTTCCTTTGAAGTATCAGTGAGTAACTCAGTGATTGTGATGTTGGGGATTCCGGCAGATTAAATATGGCAGTTTCTACCACTGAAGGCATGTCTGGAACACTGGGTAGCCAGCAGCCTGGTCAGCAGTTCTCTGATATTCAGTTCCGCAACCAGCAGGTGGTGCTAGATTGTCCATGTTCCAGGTGAGGGAAGTCATTCAGATGAGGTCAGGGTACGAAGTTGGGATTTGTGAATGCTCAATTCCCAATTGCTTTTCTAAAAGGTCATTTTTGTTGAAGGATGAATGTGTAGCGAGGTACAGCTTCTCTGTTCACGAAGCATGACTGAAGGTGCAGTTTAATTGCAATTGGCTCTTCACAGTTAACAATTCACATTTCTGCTCCCTGTAGCATTACCGACAAAATCAGCATATTTTGCCTATATCTAATTCCCCCATGACCAAAGTGACTGCTGGATACCTTCAGGGAGCATTTCACAGTAACTAAAGATAGCAGAGTTCCTTCCCTGAACAGTATGAGTCAAACATATGTGTTTGACAAGAATTGATGATAGTTTAATGGTCAACGTCACTGAGACTAGTTTTCAGTTCCAGATGGAGTGAAGGGTCTGCTTCCATGCTGTACAGCTCTATGACTCTATGTATTAAATGAAATTAAATTCCATGAGATGGCATGTCAGGATCTGAACCCATGTCGTAGAGCATTCACCTGGGTCTGTACTAGTCCAGTAACATTAGAGGCGTAGAATCATAGAGATGTACAGCATGGAAACAGACACTTCGGTCCAACTCGTCCATGCTGACCAGATATCCCAACCCAACCTAGTCCCACCTGCCAGCACCTGGCCCATATCCCTCCAAACCCTTCCTAATCATATACCCATCCAAATGCCTTTTATATGTTGCAATTGTACCAGCCTCCACCACTTCCTCTGGCAGTCCATTCTATACACGTACTACCTTCTGTGTGAAAAAGTTACCCTTCAGGTCTCTTTTATATCTTTCCCCTCTCACCCTAAAGCTATGCCCTCTAGTTCTGGACTCCCCCACCCCAGGGAAAAGACTTTGTCTATTTATCCTATCCATGCCCCTCATGATTTTATAAACCTCTCTAAGGCCACCCCTCATCCTCTGAAGCTCCAGACAAAACAGCCCCAGACTATTCAACCTCCCCCTTTAGCTCAAACTCTCCAACCCTGGCAATATCCTTGTAAATCTTTTCTGAACCCTTTCAGGTTTCACAATATCCTTCCGATAGGAAGGAGACCAGAATTGCAATAGTCCAACAGTGGCCGAACCAATGTCCTGTACAGCCGCAACATGACCTCCCAACTCCTGTACTCAATACTCTGACCAATAAAGGAAAGCATACCAAACGCCTTCTTCACTATCCTATCTACCTGCGACTCCACTTTCAAGGATATTTCAAGTGTTGAGATTAGTGTTTGAAGGATTGGATTAGACACTAACATAGTTTCTTCTCTGTTCCACACTGTACCTGATCTGGAATTGTTCAAACTAATGGCAACTCAATCCTTTCCTTTCTAAGAGACGCTCAAGTTTCAGTCTTACATCAAGTTTTTATTCAGATTTCCAGCTCTGGCTGGGAATAATCCTAATGGGTTCTTCATTTGATCTCCTTCCAGCAAAACAGCCAGCCATTTTACTCACTTTTTTAGAATTTTGATAATTAACAAGTAAAAGTGTTAAACAAAATAAATGTACATGTTTCCTTTATTTTTCTGTTTTGGGTTCTGCTGTGTTGAAGAGATTGTTCCCGGAAATTTTGGGGATCTGGGACTGAAGAGGGCAAATGAATTCAAAGGAATTCACAGAAAATTGTGGTGAGAGCTGACAGAAAAAGACGTTAACAGATTATCCTGGGGCTTTGTATACAAGACAGTAAAGAGCATAGTCTTTGGTTTGATACTTGGTTTGGTACTTGGGTAAATGATGGCCTAGTGGTATTATCACTGGACTATTGATCCTGGTAGTATTCTGGTAACCCAGGCTTGCAATACTGCTGTGATAAATGGAGGAATTTGATTTCAATTTTTAAAAAACTGGAATTAAGAGTCTAGTGACCATGAGATGGTTTTGATTGTTGGAAAAACCCATCTGATTCACTAATGCCCTTTAGGGAAGGAAACTGCCAACCTTATCTGGTCTGGCCTACATGTGACTCCAGAACCACTGCAATGTGGTTGACTCTTAACTTCCCTCTGGGCAATTAGGGATGGGTAATAAATGCTGGCCTAGTGAGTGACGCCCTCATCTTTATGTTCTACCCTGCTTTGTCAGCTGTGCTTGGCTAAAATCCGACTCTTATTCTGAGTAGTCTGTCAAGCAGGCTTTGCCTGAAGATTTAAATGGGTTCATCTCCAACGTTCTCACTCCCAACATGCATTGCAGTGCACGAGGATCAGAAGTAAGCCATTGAGTGTAGCCTTGCACACTCCTTGTACACGGTGTTGCTGAACCTTGGTGGATATATACCAAGAGCTTCCACATTCTGGCCTTCCAACTTCAGAGCCAACCCACCAGAGGTTAAGCAGCTCTGCCTCCTTCATCCTTCTCTGATACTTCCATGGCAAATCGATGAAAATTTAAAGATGGTTTGATTGGATATGCGGTGTGATTGTTCTCCGACTGCCAGGCGCTGCATTTGTTGCCATCCCTAATTGCCCTTGAACTGAGTGGCTTGCAGGACCATTTAAGGGGGCGTTGAGAATTGACTATATTATTGTGAATCTGGCATGACATGCAGTTCAGACAGGGTAAGGATGGCAGGTTTGTTTACCCAAAGCCTGTCCACCATCTACAAGGAACAAGTCAGGAACGGGCTGGAACACTCCCCACTTGCCCGGATGGGTGCAGCCCCAATGACACTCAAGCAGCATGGACACCATCCAGGACAAAGCAGCTCACTTGGTCAGCAGCACATCCGCAAGCATGCACTCCCTCTGCCAGTAGCAGCAGTGTTACTGTCTACAAGATGCACTGCAGAAATTCACCAAAGATCCTTAGACTGATCCTTGCAAATCCAAGACCACTTCCATCTGGAAGGCCAAGAGCAGCAGATACTTGGGAACACCACCTCCTGCAAGTTCCCTTCCAAGCCACTCAGTATCCTGTCTTGGAACTGTATCACTATTCCTTCAGTGTCACTGGGTCAAAATCCTGGAAGAGATAACAAGACCCATCGATGATACACAGCTCAATGTCTCTGTCTTTTTCTGTGTGAAAGAAAAGAGATAGCATAACAGAAGCTAGCTTTCCACTTCTGGGGTGAAACAGTTTTCTGGTGAAACGAGATGTGTTTGTGTAAAGTGTATTCCGAGCGTCAAGTGCTCTTGGTAAAGTCTTTAACACCCTGAGGATCCCCATCAAGCTGACCACACATCATTCTCATTAATAGGTAGAAAAGACCTCAAACAGTTTCTACTTCACTTCAAGTGCAGGTTAATGATATTTCACTATCATTAGGACAAATGACTTTTCCTAATGTATGTGCTACTGCCTTGTAGTGCAGTCAGTAAGTGGTGGAATGGTTCTATACAATTAGCTGGGGAATGGAATAGGATCAAATGGAAAATGCATGTGGTTTGGAATTACTAACCTTGTAATGAAGTGGAGTGTTTCTGACATTAATTGAATGCTAAAAGCTTTGCTATAATTTAGATGATAGTAGAGGCAAAATGCAGTTATGAACTCTGGCCTATGCTACCCACTGACGGTCTTTTCACACTGTGTGTTCAGTGTTGGTACAAACACCAACCGCAAACTTCAATAGTGAAAATTACTTCCAAATTGACACGATATATATAACTTCTCTGCTGCAGCATTTTAAATACTTGGGAATCTGATATTAAATTCGACTAAATGATTCATGGCAACTTTTGTGATTGAGTTTGGGACAAATTGATAAATGACAGTCTTTGCCATAATGTTAAATGAAAGATACACTTCGAAAAAGCTTTACAGCCCAACTAAATACTTTTGAGGTGGTTGTATTTTTTTGTAATGGAGGAAATGTGCCAGCTAATTTGCACACAGCATTTATTGGCCATGCACAGTTGGCCAGTATGGCTGGTCCACTTCACTTACTAGTCAATAGTAAACTCCCAGGATGTTGATAGTAGAAGATTCAGCAATGGTAATGCCATTTAATGTCATGAAGTGATGGTTGGATTCTCACTCCTTAGAGTTAGTTGACACCAAAATTGGAGGTGTAGTGGACAGCGAAGAAGGTTAACTCAGATTGCAACAGGATCTTGAGGTATAGGGAGGGGCTGAACAGGCCAGGGCTTTTTTTCCCAGGAGCATCGGAGGTTGAGGGGTGACCTTATAGAGGTTTACAAAATCATGAATTGGATAAATAGACGAAGTCTTTTCCCTGGGGTTGGGGAGTCCAGAACTCGAGAGCATAGGTTTAGGGTGAGAGGGGTAAGATGAAAAAGACCTGAAGGGCAACTTTTTCACGCAGAGGGTGGTACGTGTATGGAATGAACTGTCAGAGGAAGTGGTAGAGGCTGGTACAATTGCAACATTTAAGGGGCATTTGGATGGGTATATGAACAGGAAGGGTTTGGAGGAATATGGGCTGGGTGCTTGCAGGTGGGATTAGATTGGGTTGGGATATCTGGTCGACAGGTTGGACCGAAGGGTCTGTTTCCGTGCTGTACATCTCTATGACTCTATGATTTCCTAAAATTTCCCATAGAAGTTACTTGTTACTTCTCAGCCCAAACCTGCATATTGCATTTGGACATGGACTGCTTAAGTATCAGGAGTCACAAACGGTGCTGAACATTGTGCAATCACCGATAAACATCCCCATTTCTGACCTTATGATGGAGGGAAGGTCTTTGATGAAGTAGCTGAAGATGATTGGGGTGAGGAAACTACCTTGAGGAACTCGTGATGAGATCTCCAGGAGCTGAGATGACTGACCTCCTACAACTATGTTGGAGCTCATGCCTGAAAAATCTTTTGGAATTATTTAACGAGGTAACAGGCAGGTTCGACTAAGGAGAGCCAATGGGTAACATCTACCTGGATTTCAAGAAAGCCTTTGACAAGGTGCTGCACAGGAGGCTGCTGAGCAAGATAAAGGCCTATGGTGTTAGAGGCAAGCTATAAGCATGGATAGAAGCTTGGCTGCCTGGCAGAAAGCAGAGCGTGGGTATAAAAAGGTCTTTCTCAGGATGGCAGCCAGTGACTAGTGATGTTCCACAATGATCAGTGTTGGGACCACAACTTTTCACTTTATACGTTAATGATCTAGATGAAGGAACTGAGGGCATTCTGGCTGAGTTTGCAGATGATGCAAAGGTACAGGGACAGGTTTTATTGAGGCGGTGGGGAGGCTGCAGAAGGATTTGGGCAGGTAAGGAGAGTGGGCAAAGAAGCAACAGATGGAGTACAACGTGGGAAAGAGTGAGGTCATGCACTTTGGTAGGAAGAATAGAGGCATGGACTATTTTCAAAATGGGGAGAAAATTCAGAAATCTGAAGTGCAAAGGGACTTGGGAGTTCTTGTCTAGGATTCTCTGAAGGTAAATTTCCAGATTGAGTCAGTAGTCAGGAACACAAATTCAATGTTGGCATTCACTTCGAGAGGACTTGAATATAAAAGCAAGGATATACTTCTGAGGGTTTATAAGGCTCTGGTCAGACCACATTTAGAGTATTGTGAGCAAGTTTGGGGCCCCATATCTCAGGAAAGATGTACTGGCACTAGACCGGGTCCAGAGGAGGGACATACAAATGATCCCAGGAATGAAAGAACATATGAAGGACATTTGAGGACTCTGGTTCTATATTCGATGGAGTTTAGAAGGATGAGGAGGGAGACTTACAGAACACTGAACAGACTGGACATTGGGAAGATGTTTCCATTGGTAGGAGAGACTAGGACCTGAGGGCACAGCCTTTGAGTAAAGGGAAGATCTTTTAGAATGGAGATAAGGAGAAACGCCTTCAACCAGAGAGTGGTGAATCTGTGGAATTCACTGCCACAGAAGGCTATGAAGGCCAGGTGATTGAGTACATTTAAGATGGAGATGGATAGGTTTTTGATTGTCAAGAGCATCAAGAGTTATGAGGAGAATGCGGGAGAATGGAGTTGAGAAACTTATCAGCCATGACTGAATGGTGGAGCAGACACGATGGGCTGAATGACCTAATGCCTGCTCTTAAGGTCTTATCCACAACCATCTCCCTTTGTACCAGGCATGACATCAAACAGCCAGAGATTTTTTTACCAATGACTCTAGCTTTACGTGTGCTCCTTGATGCCACACTCAATTAGCTTCCCTTCCCCCTCTTAAGGTCAGCTCCTATGTCCATGTTTGTACCAAGGCTGTAATGAGGTCAGGAGCTGAGTGGCCCTGGGGGACCCCAAACTGGGCGTCACCGAGCAGGTTATTGCTGAGCAGGTGCTGCTCGATAGCACTGTACTGATGATCGAGAGTAGACTGATGGGGCAGGAATTGGCCAGGTTGGATTTGTCCTGCTTTTTGAGTACATGACAGAACTGGACAATTTTCAACATTATCAGGTAGATGCCAATGTTGTCGTTGTGCTGGAATAGCTCAGTTAGGGGAGCAGCTGGCTCTGGGGCAAAAGTTTTTAACGCTGTTACCAGAGCGTTGTCAGGATCTGGAGCCTTTGCAGATTCCATTCGGCCCTTCTTGATATCACATAGAGTGAGTCAAATTGGCTGAGTACCTTTCCCGATGCTGGGGACTTCCAGAGGAGACTTAAATGGGCTGGTAAATCGGCCCCTTTGGCTGACAATTGTGATAAATATCTCAGCCTTGTCTTTTGCACAGAAGTGCAGGGCTTCCCCATCGTTGAGGGTGAAGATCTTCATGGAGACTTCATGGGTGGCCTAATTATCCACCGCCATGCAGAACTGGATGTGGCAGGACTTAGATCCAATCCATTGATTTTGGAATCGCTTGGCTCTGTCTATCACTTGCTGTTTACTGTGCTGATGAAGAGCTTATGCTCGAAACATCGACTCTCCTGCTCCTCAGATGCTGCCTGACCTGCTGTGCTTTTCCAGCACCACACTCTTCAACTCTGATCTCCAACATCTGCAGTCCTCACTTTCTCCCTGTGCTTGGCATGTGGCTAGTCCTGTATTGTAGCTTCACCGGGTTGGCACTTCATTTTTAGCAATACATGGTGCTGCTCCTTGGGCATGACCTTCTGCACTCTCCATTGGTCCAGGGTTGATCTCCTGGCTTGATGGTAAAGGCACAGTGAGGAATATGCCCAGTCAGTTGGATTGACGATTTTGCTTGAATACAGTTCTGTTGCTGATGCAGTTTGAAGTCCCACATTACTTCATGTTTTTGTGGTGATACATTGGTTTGAAATGTGTACTAACCAGCATGGTGGTAGTACCGTACAACACAGTGGAATGTGCATTATGCCTCTTTGGGGGAGCACACTGGAAATCAAGCCCCATTTCCCAGAGTCATCATAAAAGTTCAACATTTTTTTAAGTACACAGAACTTGGCAACTTACCTTAATAATGCATTTTCCCAATGACAGATGTTAGGTTAACTTGTCAATAGTGTCTTGCTTTCTGTCTCCTTCCCTTCTGAAGGTGAGCATTTTATTACTGTTTTCCTGATCCATTGGAACCCTCCTGGTGAGTTCCAGTGAGTTCTGGAATAATCTCTGTAGACACTTCCTTTAATGGAGGCCATCAGGTCCTGCTGACTTTTCTACTTTCAGTCATAATAGTTTGTCAAATAATTTGCCTCTCATGATAGAGGCCATTGTAAGACCTTTCCTTACATTATCTTTGAGATGTTTATAGTGTCCACCACCATGAAAACCGAGGCAAAATATTGGGTTTACTTGATGTGCAATGTTCCTCCAAGAATCCCATACTGCCTTTAGTTACTCTCTTTTTATACACCTGCAGAAACTCTTGCAGTTTGTTTTTATATGTCTTGTCATTTTACCTTCATAATCAATTTTCTGCCTGTTGGTATTTTAGTAATTCACTCATGGTTCCTAAAAAAATTCCCAATCCCCTGGCTTTCCGCTAGTTTTTGCTGCTTTATATGCTTTAGTTTTTGATTGGATGCTCTCCTTGACAGCATTTTTTCATTCTAATTTGACCACAAGGGGAGGCAGTGGTAATGTCACTGGATTTCTAAGCTTTATAATTCAAGGTCTAAGTTAATGCTGCCAGGACATTGGTGCAATTCCCAATATGGTAGCTAATGGAACTTAAATTCAGTTAATAAAATTGTGAATTATGAAACTATCCTCGTGATGATAAATATGTAATTTTGCTGATCATGTTCACTAATGTTGGAGGAAATCTGTCATCCTTACCTGGTCTGGTCTACAGGTCACTCCAGACCTACAGCAATGTTGCCGAATCTTAAACGCCCTATGAATTGGATCACTCAGTGTGGGGGTAAGTAGGGACAAGCAAGAAATGTCAGTGGCATCCACATACGGTCATATCAAACTGACTCGGTTTCGCTGTTCTTGAAAGGATGGAATCTAAATGGGCAACTGTGAATGTGGGCGGCAGTGGTGTCGAGACTTTAGATAGTTATGCTCAATTCTCATGTTGACTGATCTTGGCAGCAGGTGAACAAGTTCCTGTAGAGCACTCAAAATTTGTGCGGAAAACTCGCTGTAAATCTTCCATGGAGATTCTTCCTTTAATGAAAAGATGGAATGCATGAAATAACCTTTGTAAATCTCAGAAGAGAACGAACACTGCCTCTTAGACTTGTCACTTGGATACAATTTCAATTATCTGCATGTGGGATTTATTGGATTCCACGACCATCTGAATCTTTGTCGCGAAACGCGCTCCTCTCAAATTATGGATTTCAGTGGCATCCTTTGAAATTTACGAGGTGCAGGCAACCTTAAATTCAGAAATTTAACATTTGAGTTAAAATCAGAAAGTTTGGATTAATAGTGGCGGGTTGACAGGATAAAGCAGACTTGCTGACCCCAACAGTCAATGCTGCATCTGATAGTGAGAGAGATAGGAACAAGGTGAAAATACCTAAAGCTACACAGTCCATTTTCACCTCATTCAAGTATGTCAAAACACTGCAAGCAATGACTTATTGTGTGGTGAGTGTGAAAGTAGTCTCAGTTTTCCTGCCTTTCATTGTGGTGATCCCTTGAACACTGATGACCCACGAAATATCTTTCACGGAGAATTGGCAGGGCTGGAGCAAACACCTCTCTGGCAGCACTCCTGGTTTGCACTCAGTCCTGGGTAGGCACAGTTAGGCTGAGGTCTGGGCTGGAGGTGATGTGGATCAATGAGGCTACCTTGACTACCTTTGGGCGGCACGGTGGCTCAGTGGTTAGCACTGCTGCCTCGCAGCACTAGGGTCCTGGGTTCGATTCCAGTCTCGGTCTGTGTGATGTTTGCACATGCTCCCCGTGTCTGCGTGGGTTTCCTCCGTGTGCTCTGGTTTGCTCCTACAATCCAAAGATGTGCACATTAGGTGAATTGACCATAGTGCTCAAGGATGTGTAGCTTAGGTGCATTATTCAGGCTTAAATGTGAAGTAATAGGGGAGGGAAATGGCTTCGGGCGGGATACTTGTTGGAAGGTCAGTGTGAGCTTGTTGGGATTCTATGATTGATCCTTGGATTAAGGAAACCGCTTGTCATGGTTCCACAGGATACATGTGTTTAACACTGAGGAAGCATTTACATTCATTAACACTCAACTTGCTTGGAGGAGTGTTGCTGAAAGCCAGAGGCTTGACAACATCCAGGACAAAGTAGCCCTGTCTGCCATCTTAACCGTGCACTGCCTGCACCACAAGTGCTCAATGTGTAACATTTTTAAGGAGCAATTGTCATGGCAACATTGAAATTCATGATGTCTAGCACCTAGAAGTACAACGGCAGCAGATACATAGGAACACCACAACTGACAAGTTCCCCTCCAAGCCGCTCACCATCCTGACTTGGAAATGTATCATTATTTCCTCACTGTCACTGAGTTAGAAACCACAAATGCGCTTCAGTGGGCGCACCAACAGCAAGGTCTTCAATAGTTCAAGCAAAAGGTTCGAGGGTAATTTGTGATGGGCAACAAATGTTGGCCTAGCCAGTGATGCCCATATCTCATGAAAATACTTGATAAATAGTTAGCAGAAACATTATAGTGCCGTGTTCACCTAGAGACGCTCAGCATAACTGGAGTAATCCCCTTCCTGAGTCTTCAAACACAGTACATATTGGTGGAAATTTGGCCTGGGCTGTCATTGATTTGCCATACAAATCCATTGAGCCAGCTTGGCACCTTCACAGTAAATTATGAGAAAGAATGTGCTGGGTTAAAGATTCCCATCGCGCTTAAAATCCAGGCGCCCAAATGCAGCTAATCCTCAAGAGTTAATTTAACAAGTAACACTAGAGCTTGTCAAGAACTCGATGATTAAACCACCCTCTTTGGTGCCAAAACTACACTAGGCACAACATTACCACTGAAGGGCATTACGCTGTACGACAAAGACTTCTGGGAAATGAGGCCATGAAAAGTGATGCAGCAGTCATCTAATTGAGTGTAATTTGTCACAGTGAACAAGCCTTGTCAGCCTAATTGAATCACTCAATGTGCTGAGTGGGCCCATCAGGGTGAGAAGGAACTTTTCGAAAATGTTTTTCATGCCTTCCCTTCCAATCTGCTTTCTTGAAGGCACTGACTCACGATGACAGATCACTTGAGAAGCCACTGTCAGACCCCCATGCATTGTCAAGGCAAACTGAGGCTATGTCGGTCAGCCAGCAATTACACAGTAACGTGAACTGTGGCTAATTATTTCCCCTGCGAAGCTGAGGGGACATGGGCCAGATCCGCCCTCTTTACTTGACTGGACACAGACCATTTGATGCCTCAGATCAAAGGGAGAGCATTTTAAATATGGAACACATATTTATAAGGTGGCTGTCACATCTCCAGTGACACCTAAAGCACTTTATGAACAACTTAGCCCTTTTGAAGTCTGGTCGCTCTTGTGACATGGCAGTCAGTTTGCACACAGCAAGCCCCGAAAACAGTAATGTGAGAATGAACTCAGGTAATCCAGGTCGCCACATCATGGAGAGACCTGAAAAAATGAACAGGGCCCTTCCTAGCTGGTTTGACGCCTCCCTGGCAACCACATTTACCAACCTGCTAGTCATTTTCAGAAAATGTCATTGGTTTTGTTCTTTGATGAGGTGTGTGAACATTGCTGACACACCAGCAATTTTGCTAATCCTTCTTTTATGCCAATGGGCATTTTGACATTTTTCTCCACTGTCCAACCTTACCTGCTGAAATTATTTCCAGGCAATCTTCCTGATCAATGTTGTGGACCTCCAGAAGCCACCACACCTCCAACACAACTGGAATTTGTTTAGATTAAAGCAATTAACTCAGGGAGGTGGGGAGGGTGGGGGTTGGTGGGGAGGGGGTAAATTTCCTGGTCAGCTCCCATGTTTAAATCATACTAACAGCAGAAAGGTTTTTGACTGTGCAGGGGCTAAACCAGCGCTGTTGGCATCACACTGCATCATGAGCTAGCTGTCCAGCCAACTGAACTAACCAGCTCCCAAAGGGCCTGTCATCTCACCTTCATAGAATCCCTACAGTGTGGAAGCAGGCCATTCAGCCCATCAATTCAACACTGAAGAACCTGTAAATCCCACAGCTAATCCACCTAACCTACACATCCCTAAACTCTATGGGCAATGTAGCATGACTAATCCACCTAACCTGCACATCTTTGGACTGTGGGAGGAAACTCATGCGGATACATGGAGAAAGTATGAACTCCAAGCAAACAGTTGCCCAAGTGTAGATTTGAACCCAAGTCACTGGTGCTGAAAGGCAGCAGTGCTACGCACTGAGCCACCATGCCACCCTTTCTGGGCAACACACCTGTAATTGGAGAGATGGATTAACCTTAGAGTGAGTGAAGCACAGGTTCACCAGAATGGTGCTAGGATGCGGGTTTATTCATGAAGACAGAAACTAGGGTTGCAGCCTTGGGAAATTAGATGGTTACAGGGAGATATGATCAAAGTTTTAAGATATTAAAGGGAACAAATAGGGTATGTATTGTCATCAGTGAGTGCACTGTCTCTTGAGTCCAACTATTCCACTGGCATAGTATGAACTTAAATGCTTTATATACAATCACTAATATGGCCAGTTCCTTCACTTTATTTGGTTCAGAATAAATCACATTCCTGATGCAGGGCTTATGCCCGAAACATCAATTCTCCTGCTCCTCGGATGCTGCCTGACCTGCTGTGTTTTACCAGTTCAACACTTTTCAACCGGGAATGAATCAAATCAGCCATGATTCGGAGATGCCGGTGTTTGACTGGGGTGTACAAAGTTAAAAATCACACAACACCAGGTCCAATTAAACCTGTTGGATTATAACCTGGTGTTGTGTGATTTTTAACTCAAATCAGCCAAACTTTATAAAACGATATTGTTATTGATTGATTATGAAACCAGGACTTCTTCAGCAATGATGTAAAACTGATTAACACACAGTTTGAAATCGAAAAGTATAAATATTTATCCCTCATTAATACCACCATCACATGCACATTAATACACACACACACAAACACACGCATGCGTGCATTAATTAAAGGTGGGGGGACAAAGCGTTTCTGCAGAGATCAATCTTGGAAAATGAAATTTTAGCCAATAGTTGTTCATTCTTGATGGCAGCAAGCACAAAGGCTAAAATGTTAAGATGGTTTTCAGTCAGCATGTTGGCACATATAATAGTTGTCACCGGGAAGTTTAAATGCCAATCATTCAGGAGATGTCAAGAATTAAGAGGCTTCTGAAAAGAGCAGCTGCCTCAGGATTTTAGGTCCTATATTGGGCTGACTAAAAGATAGTTTTTTCTCAGGAAGGCAGAGGATGAGCTGGGTTGTTTCTCTCACTCTCCCTCAGCAAGTTGTACCCCAGCTGAACATCAGATAGTATTCAAAGCAAAGCCATAAATCCAGGCACGTGATTGCCAATAAAAAAACAAGCAATTAGCTTAAGTCATGTGACTTCCAATTGCTTCACCCCATGAACTGTCCATAATCCTTTAAGGTTGGAGTTTTAAAAAATAAAAAGTGAAGTGTATTTGTGTAAATGTAGGATTTTATATAAAAATAAAGAAATTGTAAAAATATTTTTTAAGATCCACTGGTTGGAAAGTTTTGGACTAATAAACATAGTCTGTGAAGAGAAAGCAGCGTTAATGTGTTCTGAAGATGGGTCACTGGACTCAAAATGTTAACTCTCCTTTCTCTCCACGGATGCGGCCAGATCTGCTAAGTTTTCCAGCAGTTTCTGACTTTCACTGAGTGTTCTTCCCAGATTGCAAGCTTTAGAGTTGCCCATGCCAGGTGACTGTGGATGCTCAGTCTTTGAAAATACCTGTAAACTTTTGGATACTTAGGAAACCTAGAAGAAAAGGGAAGATGGGCTTGAGTTAGAAGGTCAGCCATGATCATGGTTGTGACAGAATGGAATTGAGGGGCTGAGTGGGCTACTCCTGCTCCTTTATCTTATGTTTTTATGTTAACAATTCATTGTTATAGCCATGAAAGTTAAAGGGGTTTTTTTGTCACTGTAAAATATGAAATCCCTCAGTACTTAAACAGACAGCTGAGAGAATGGGTTTATGAACAAATACTTCTTGTCGTTCAAAATCAGCCCGACAGGAGAAGTATTCTGTCTTGCAGCAATGATAATTAACTGCCGGTACTATCTTAGATTATCCCTAACCCACCGGTAACACAGGAGGTGCAATGTCCCTTGGGCCAGCCTTCCCTACTGGCCCCCTGTCAGAATCCTGCCCCAACCAACAACACTTCCCTGAAGTGACTGCAGGACAAGGCAGGTTTAAGCTGGGAATTCTGCTGTGGAATCATTCTGTGCTGCTGGGAGAGACATGAACGTGTTGTAGCTGCAGCAGTTAAAGGGTGCTGAAAGTTAAAGAGCTGATGAGATGGAAGGGATAAACAAAGGAGATAGAACAATTGAAAATCAACATGCTACTATGGCTAAGGGCCCATGTCTGTAGAGTTTTTATCAGCAGAGATCAAATCAGAGAGACAAGGCTGTTTGGAAGTCACACAAGTAAAGTCCAGAATCGATGAAGAGAGAGGGGATACAGAACTCCAATTCTGTGATGGAAACCTGGTGGTATCTCCCAAAGATGGACAAATAAGTAAGCAAAAACCCGAAAGAACTCCGGAACAAAGTCAGAAATTGCTCAGGAAAAGCTCAGTAGTTCTGGCAGCATCTGTAGAACAGCTCTGACGAAGGGTCACTGAAGCCAAAACATTAACTCTGATTCCTCTCCATAGCTGCTGCCAGACCTGCTGAGCTTTTCCAGCAATCTTCTGTTTTTGAACAGCGAAGGACCTTTATATGCAGGGCAGGAAGGAAGTTCCCGTGACCAGGGAGTCACGTTCGAAGGATAGGGCTAGGCCATTTAGAACTGGGACAAGGAGAAATGTCCTCACTCAGAGAGTGGGGAGCCTTAGGTATTTTCTGCCATAGGACAGCAGTTGAGGCCAAAATATTGCGTGTTTTTAAGAAGGATTTAGATATTGTTCTTAGGGTTAAAGGGATCAAAGAAAACGGGGAGAAAGCGGGAGCAGGGTATTCAGTTGGATGATCAGTTGTGATCATATTGGAGTAGAACCAAAGGCCCAATGTGCCATGAGGCAAAGGAAAAGATTTGGTAGGATCATAACTTGCTCCTGCCTCGTCATTTCTCAGCCACACATCCTTCTGCTACCTTTTCCTCGCACTGTTCTGGGGACCCAGATTCGAATCCCACCATGGCAGATGGTGGAATTTGTATTCAATAAATATCTGGAATTAAGAATTTAATGATGGCCATGAATCCATTGTTGATTGTTGGAAAAACCCATCTGGTTCACTAATGCCCTTTAGGGAAAGAAGCTGCCTTTCTTACCTGGTCTGGCCTACATGTGAGTCCAGACCCATAACAATGTGGTTGACTCTTAAGTGCCCTCTGGGTAATCAGGGATGGGCAATAAATGCTGGCCTAGCCGGTGATGCTCTCATCCCATGAGTGGAGAAAGAAAACAAAATCCTATTGCTCACTGTGTGAAAGGTGAAGTCATTCCTGAATAGCTTCCTTTCACAGTGGGTTCAGCTGCAACATATGGGTGGGGAACTGGTGACTCTCCTCAGGCCTTGAGGTAGACCTGAAGGCAACGTAACTGGCAGCAGTGCCCCAGGCCGAATAAGATGGCAGATCCAGTGCCAGCAGTTGGACAGTCTGCCTGAATGGAAGCACCCTACATGTGAACATAGCCTTTGGCAGATCTACATGGTGCATATGTCGGGTTGACAGATTGTCCTTCATCCTCAGAGCTGAGAAACAAAGGAAGGTGAATCAATTCTCTATTTGCCATGCCATTCTCACTGTAAGTTCTTCAGAATGGCAGAAACTCCAAAAGCAGTGGGTTATTTGGTTATGGTTGCAGGCTCTCCGGCAATCAAGGAACCCCCACACAGTGTGGAAGGAGGTCACTCGGCCCATTGAGTCTGCACCGACCCTCTGAAGAGCGTCCCACCCAGACCCAGCTCCGCTACCTATAACCCTGCAATTCCCCATGTCTAATCCACCTTGCCTGCATTCCCTGGGCAATTTAGCATGGCAATCCTGCGTGTCTTTGGACAGTGGGAGGAAACAGGAGCACCCAGAGGAAACCCACACAGACATGAGGAGAACGTGAAAATTCCACACAGACAGTCCTCTGAGGCTGGAATCAAACCCAGGTTCTTGGTGCTGTGAGGCAACAGTGCTAACCACTGAGCCACCGTGCCATCTTCATCTCTCAAACAGTCAGGATGTAGAAGATTGGACAGGTTGGAGAGGAATGTCTGATTGGCAAATGCTGGGCTTTGTGTGTGCAATGGAAATCACACTCCAGATTTGGCAGTCCTTCAGGAACCCTAAGGGCAGTCACATTAACCTCCATCACAATCCGGATACCATTCTGTTCCCAGTGCTACCATTTCCAATGGGTTTTTTTTGTAGTGAGGGAGGGGAGCAAAAAGAGGGAAACCACTGATGTGCAGGTGAGGTGAATTGGTCATAGTAAATTGCCCATAATGTTAGGTGTCTTAGTCAAGGGTAAGTGTAGGGTAAGAGAATGGGTTTGGCTGGCTAACTGTTCGGAGGGTCAGTGTGGACCTGTTGGGCCAAATGGGCCTGTTTCCATACTGTAGGGAATCTAATCTAATACAAAACCACTTCATCTCCATCCAGCAGTCTGGGAGTGAATGAATGATTGAGAAGTCAGGACCCACTATAACAGCTCAACTGGTGTACTTTTTGAGATCAGCCAAAACCAGAATGTCACTTTCTTTCTAAGCCCTTCTACCTCTACTTTTTTTGTTTTTTCTCTTTCTCTTTCTCTCTCTCCCTGCCTTTCTTCCTTTCTCCATTTCCACTGTCCTCCTATCTCTCCCCCTTTCTCTCTTAGTTTCTTTCCCACCTCTCTTTCGTGCTTTCCCTTTCTATTTCCTTGCTCTCCTTCACACTGTAATTTTCTCCACCTCTCTTTCTCCAATTTCTTTCTTCACCTTGCTCACGTTAATGAGGGGTTGGCAATGAAGGGAGCCACCTTGCTCTAGAAAGGATGTAGGCCGTAGCCCCCTTTTCTGAAGGCTACAATCCAAAGAAGCAAGTCCACTTAAGAAACATGCTCCCAAGTAGTGCCTTCTGTCCTTTTGCCTTTAAGCAACCTCGGCTCTGAATGGAAAATAACGCATTGATATTTGTGCAGAGGTAGCAGTGCTGGCAGAGTACTTTGAGTTGCTGCCAAGCAACCGCAGTTTGAACTTGACTTCCATCATCCTTTCTTTCCTTCTTCCATTGATTGAAGAGAAGCAATTTCTGGAATAATAACAGACGAAAATAATTAACAGAAAATTGCTTTTCCTCTCTCTGAGGCCATACGTTCTGTGATTATCATTTATCTGTGTGATGTAAGCGCTCGATAATTCAGATCCATTCCACAGCTGAGTTCTGCTTGAGATTCACAAGGTCACTGAGTAAACAAGTTTCGCATTTAAATCGTCATATTTTTTCCTTGCCCTGTCAATTTTCTCTTCCCCCGCATCCATCCTTCTCTCCAACAATCATGGAGGCAATGGCTCCACACTGAGGGAGGAGCGGGCATTGGGAACGATGATTGCTCCCCTGTGGTTGGGATGTTTCTTCACCTACTCCCCTCCCAACGCCTCCCCCCCCCCCCGCCAGATTCCCACTAACAAACCTCTGTCCAGCAACCCTTTTCCAATACTTATTATAACCAATAAACAAAGGCAACAAGCAGGAAGTGTTTTCTTTTTAAGTGATTTCGCTCTTGGGTTGCCTACAGGGGTGTCCAGTGGATAAATCTCCAATTGGTGATTCCAGGACAGTCCCAGAGGGTGGGGAGATCCCTTTTGCCCGCAGTAGCATCGGCCAACTGATCATCTTTGGTGCATCTGTTCCTCCGTTTCAGGAAAGGGGGACCTCACCCCTGCTGAGACCCAGAGCCTGTCCTCACAGCAACGATGAGTGAGATCAGCAAATGCAGTGGAGCTGGGAAGCCAGGCTCGGAATCTTCCAGCTCAGGCCCTCACTGCCTGAGCATGGGCTGGAGCCACCGTTCAGTCAGGGCTTTCGAAAGGGAAACGCGTTAGTATCTGAGGTGAAAACACTGCCGGACTATAGGGAAAAGGAAAGTGATTGGAATAAATTAAATGTTGAAAGGGTGACTGTGCAACTTAAGCAAGGGTGATGTGACAAAAAGCTTTTTTAGTGCAACAAATAATTAGGGCATGAAATGAACTTCCTGGAAGTGTGGCGGAAGCAGGCTCAACTAAGGCATTCAGGAGGGGCATTGGATGGTTATTTGGGTGGTAATGAGGTGTGGGATTATGGGGAAAAGACAGGAGATTGGCTCTCGGTGATAGAAGCAGTGCAGGCTGAAAGGCAGCATCCTTCAATCGAACAATCCTGTGATCCTATGAATAGTGTTACACTTGCAGAAAACCATCATAGACATGATAGACTGAAGGATCTCCCCTCTGTACTGTGACTGTTCCTTGATTCTGTAAAGATGACCCATTGAGATAAAAAAAAATTAAAACCTATGTGTTTATGCATTGAGTGGTAGCACAGTTACTGACTGAAAACCTGAGTACCTGGATCATTATTTTACTGTCACTTCACTCACAGACTTGTGGTTTTGCTTGTGACGGGGAGAGATTTGTGATTTTACAATAAGGCAAGGTTCATGTAATAAGTCACATCGAAGCTATTGATTTGTAATCACCAGACATTTTTTGTTCAAAGGCATTTTCAGGACTTTTCCTGCTACTCTGGCGACTAATTTCCATGGTTCTGTGAAAGAGTAAAGAAAAGGCTTTTCTACTAGATTCCCTCACCTTTCTTGAAACTGTACAGTAAAAGCTGGTCCGTGAGGTCCAGCAATTAGCAGTAGGTATCTGGGGTGAGTGTTTTCAGGGATTCTCACCATTGACAAAGGCAGAGTCACTGGAAATCTCAAACGTAAGCAGCCAAAGGAAGTCAGTTCCTTGCCCTTCAACATTTATCAACACTGAGGAGGGGGAATAGGCATTAGCTCCATCTGAGGGAGAGTCCTGTGCCTATGGGAAATGGTCCTAGAGTTTGTCAGCGCCAGACTGTGGGATTTTGCCTCCGTTATGACAGGGCCCAGTAGAATTTGACAGCTTTATAAGGTGGATGGAGTGTGGGGGGTGATCAGGTGACACAACTTTAAGATTTTACGTGGAGGGAGAACCCGAGGTTTGGCTCATAATGGATTCCTGGTGATTATGATTACCAACAGCGAAAAGAAAAGAAAGGAAGGATAGAATGAATTTGCATTTACGTAGTGGGCGGATGGTTG
This sequence comes from Chiloscyllium plagiosum, assembly GCF_004010195.1. Classification (NCBI taxonomy): domain Eukaryota; kingdom Metazoa; phylum Chordata; class Chondrichthyes; order Orectolobiformes; family Hemiscylliidae; genus Chiloscyllium; species Chiloscyllium plagiosum. The sequence goes on along the minus strand of NC_057722.1, from coordinate 8,488,393 downwards.
GATGGAGGACGTTAGAATGAACTGGAGCAGAGATGGAAGTGGCTGGTGTCACACGTTTGTCTATTTCGGAATGAATGATAAGCGAAGGTGTAATACCTGTGTCAGAAGAGGATAGAAGTGGCCAGAAGTAATTTTGTGAAGTTGAAGGATGTGTTAACAACAAGAAAACTCAAGCTTGTCACATGGTGAAAACAAAACTATTCATGTCACTGTGCATCTGAGGAACCTGGACAATAAGGGAAAGAAAATAGAGGCTTTTGAAATGTGGATACCAAGAGATGGGTTTAGAATTCCATATGCAGGCCATAGGACAAGTGAGGAGAAATTGTAAGTGTGAAAGGAAAGACTTCTAGAAAAGGATGTGTCTGTTTCAGTCATGTTGCCCAGACCAACTAAATAACTTAGATCACTTAGAGGGGGGCGAAGGGGACAGCAGAAAGAGGGATAAATCTGGGTGCATTTGGATGACAGATGTCACAGAATGTGGGATGTGTGAGGATGGCACAAGATAGATTGAGGATGGCACAGCATGGCATCAGCTCCCCTGGCCAGGGGAGCTACAATCAGTGGCAGGAAAGCGGTCAGGGAGCTCTGACCTGTGACCGTCCTGGACACTAAGCTAAGAGGCCCGAAGCCATCCAACTGGTTCCACTGCGTCAAGCATGGTGCATTGAGCTTGTAAGGGAATTTGTATAGCACTCTCTCCATCTGCCTGAAAACTCTAAACTGGTGCAGGTCCTTGGTTTTAAAACAATTCTTCTACCATTTCAGGCCACAATTAAGCAGACAGAAAAATAAAATGGCATGGTCATTATGTATGTCACAACTCACTGAGGTAGTGCAATGGAAATGAAGCTGCACCATTTCTGAACCCATCACAATGTTGGATAACCCATTGTGTCTCTCGAATGTAAAGAGATGCCTATGGTCCTTGGTGGGCTATGTGTAATTCTGTACCTCTCTGTACCTCTCTGAGATAGGCAGAGGACTGCAGCAAGGTGTGTGGTCAGAACACAAGCTTCATGTCAAAGTCATACATTCTGTTCTTCTTTATCAGCATGTTTCCATTCTATTCCGTTACTAAAATGTCAAACCCAACATTAGCTTGTGGAGCGATAAAGTGGGTTGGAAAGCAAGACCTTTTTTTGCAGAGCTGACTGAGAAGTGTAAGAGAAGGTACGAAGGTGGTTAAGAGAGTGGAATCAAAATGTAACGGTCAGGTAGGGAGTTCCTTTTGTTCATGTGGACAGATTCCACTTCCTGGTCTGTCATAATTATCCGTTGAACCAACTCGAGACAAGATAATGAAGAGATGTAAGCTGAATGTACTCGATTTGTGTAGGAAAGGGGTCAACTTTTTCTCCATTAGAATATATGGCGGGACATGTGGGATCAGCGACTGTATGTGTAAGACCATTTGGCACCATGGCAGTGTGATTTCCTGGAGCTACACTCCCCAGATCGACTGTCTTTCACAATGTGCCTGTCTTCATGTGTTGTTTTCTATCTTCCCTGTTGTGTGGATTTTCTTCACCCATTGTTAAGTTCTCCCACCTGCTGGGAGGACAGGACACGTTCAATGGTACACGGGCAACCCTAACTCTTGGACATTCTGCTTTGAAGGAACAGCATCAGGACACTGTGACCCTTGTGTCTGGTCAGTAATTCAGTGTGATCATGACCGATCTGATTGTGGCTCATCTTCAAATATCTGCCCATCCCTGATAACCTTTGACTCCATTACTTAAGAATTTGCCTGAAAAGTACTCAACGACCCTGCCTCCACTGCTGTTTGGACACGAGAGTTCCACAAAGATCTCTCTAACCTCTGCAAGAAGAAAACCCATCCTAAGTTCCATCTTAAATCGGAGAATATTTAGCTGCAGATTCACCGGAGTGGTCTACTATCAAAGTGCACTCCAATCCTCATTTGTCTTTCTGATCCACATTGTCAAGGAATTGGCCTTGAGTTGAAGGCAAGTTTAGGTGATTTGAAATGCCAGCAATGAACAAACAATGTATAGCTTGGGTTTGGAGGGATCATTGGGAACAATCTGACCCAGGTCTTCATTCTTGTCATGTTACCAGCAACTCCCTGTCCATAAGGTGATTGGTTTGACTGAGGCTTGGCTCAAATGTGATTGGTCGCAGGGCAGAGAGCCAGGAAAAAGGCATCATCCATCAGGAATCTCAATCCTGCCTTCTTCCCTACCTCTCATTCAAAGTCAAGCTCCGCACTGTGGCATCGCTTGGTGGCACGCATTAACTAAGAACTAACAGGACAGGTGTGGGCGCTCCCCAATGGCCACTGAGCATGTGTGAGTAACCTCTGCAGGGGATCGGGACAAATGGAAGGAAACCAGATACGCTCAGCTCCAGTGGGAGCTGCTTGTCAGGAGCTTTGGATCTGCGATACCAGGCACTCGGAGGACGGAATGATATGCAGACAATACCCCACCACTGAGTGACGTTCCACTCCCACGTGTTGACAAACCCTTCCAGGTGATGCGGAGTTTGTGAACGCTGCATGTGTTCCAAGGAGAATATGAAATGTGGGGTTGGGGGGAGGAGGGAATGTCCATTGGTAATTTGTAATTTGATTGGTAATTCAAGCAGAGATGCCTGGCATCTTCCTTTGAGAGAAGGGGCACAACTGCAATCAGACATTGGGGGGGGAAGTGGGGGAAGAGCTATGTCATCCCCATTAACCAGTTGTCACTATTTCATGCCAAATAGTTTTCTGTCGCTGGGACCCAGATGATAAATAATAGCGTTGTGTCTCATCCATTCCAATTCGCTGGCTCTCACTTGGCAATTTATGATCTTGGCTTTGTCAATCTCACTCGACCGCGACTGGGTCCTTGGGATACTGACGCAGCTGGATAGATGGCCGGTGAGTTTCTACAGGGCTTTTAATCAAGGACAGTGAGGAGTGTGATGTCTTCTCTAGTTTGTTTTTAATTCCATCTGGGGGTTTCCTTTTCTTATCCTATTCTGGTACAGGTGCTTAATAACTATCCACCCCTCCTCTCACAAGGCCCTCTCCCTCCACAAATGTATTGTCATTGACTGTGATCCCGGTTTAGGCAAGTCACTGGGTGGTTTTTCTTGCTCCCTGGTTTTCAAGTTACATGTTCTTTTATGGAACCCTGGCCTTATTGATGCTCTGTCTGAGGAAGGGGGTCTAAAGTCCTCAGAGAAATTAAAGTTCGATTCTCGTTATTCTTCCCACAAGACGAACCTGTTGAAAAATACTTAAAAGACAGAGATCTGCCGCTGGGGGTGACTTTGAAAAATTGGCAGTGGATTGTTGGATATTCTATGTGGTATTTATTTATTTACTCAAAAAAGGCAAATCTGCAGAGGCAGGCGGTGGCCTCCTCATTTAGAGTCATAGAGTCAGAGAGATGTACAGCACAGAAACAACCCGTCCATGCCGACCAGATATCCCAACCCAATCTAGTCCAACCTGCCAGCACCCGGCCCAGATCCCTCCAAACCCTTCCTATTCATATACCCATCCAGATGCCTCTTAAATGTTGCAATTGTACCAGCCTCCACCACTTCCTGTGGCAGCTCATTCCATACATGTACCACCCTCTGCGTGAAAAAGTTGCCCCTTAAGTTTCTTTTATATCTTTTCCCCTCTCTCCCTAAAACTATGCCCTCTAGTTCTGGACTCCCCCACCCCAGGGAAAAGACTTTGTCTATTTATCCTATCCATGCCCCTCATGATTTTATAAACCTCTATAAGTTCACCCCCTCAGCCTCCGACGCTGCAGGGAAAACAGGCTAAAGTGATTAATCTGTCACTCAGTCTGTAAAGTGCATACTCCTCTGTACTCATCAATCCACAGGGCTTTGGGGATTTGTACTGGGGCTCCAGAAGTGGAGGGTGGCCATGCGTTGTCCTAAACTTGTTCCAGGCACATCACGGGTCTGTCAAACAATGGGCCTTGTCAGAAAGAACATGTCAGCAACTTCCCGCAGTTTGCCACCCAACAACAAGGGGGAAAATGGATGTTGTTCTCACTCATTCACAGGATGTGGGCAACCTTGCGGATGTGGGCAGTTAAGAATCAATCACATTGCTGTGGTTCTGGAGTCATACCAGGCCGAACCACCTATTTCCCTGGAATTCTTCCTGCTCGGGAAGTCTTTGTCAGCAAATTCCATCACCTGAACCATTCAAGGGGTGGACGAAAGCTTTAAATAGTGGTACCCCTGCATAAAGCAGAGGGCTCCCTGTGGACTATTGGACTGCTCAGCGGCTCATATCTAACTTTACAAGACTGCGAAGCACCATTATGGGGATTGTACACTGCTCCATCGGACATGAGGCAGTTGAGTGTTGTGATTCCCACAGCCACAAACAAGGAGTTTCCAAATTCTATCCCAGCTTGTCTGAATCACTCATGGGGAAAGTTGCAATTCTGTTGGATCAGCCAATTTGGAAAATGTCAAATTGTCGATTTTGTGCTTGGTAAAACAGGCATTAATAACTATCACTCACTGTGATGAGAAGGGAAACTGCAGGAAGATGGTAGATTTCCATTATAAAAGACTCAAGTGGTGTAATCACCTGACCAAATGAAGTTTCTAAATTTGTCCCCTAACTGATAGCATAACTACCCAAATAATTGCTCCATTATCCAGCTCAGCTCACGTCAGCTTTTCTAACATCCTGTGACAGTGCTAGTTAGCTACCTCTCCAATTTCGCAGCCAGAAATAAACAGAATGGGGCTGACATCATGAATCATCAGCTTGATGGTATTCAACTCTATATTGTCACCTCGGGCTATGCCTAACTTCAGAGAGAATCAATGTGGGTAACACTTCATTGCACATCCATCACCGATCCAGATGTTCAAACGCTTTTGTCCCTGACGGAAATCGTCTTTTCAGAACATGGTTAATGAGAGGTTCAAAATGACATTAGTGATGAGAAGCTGATTTCACATTTTTCAGCTGTCTTTTCAGTTGGGTTAATTCAGTAGGGGCGGCACGGTGGCACAGTGGTTAGCACTGCTGCCTCACAGCGCCAGAGACCCGGGTTCAATTCCCGCCTCAGGCGACTGACTGTGTGGAGTTTGCACGTTCTCCCCGTGTCTGTGTGGGTTTCCTCCGGGTGCTCCGGTTTCCTCCCACAGTCCAAAGATGTGCAGGTCAGGTGAATTGGCCATGCTAAATTGCCCGTAGTGTTAGGTAAGGGGTATGGGTGGGTTGCGCTTCGGCGGGGCGGTGTGGATTTGTTGGGCTGACGGGCCTGTTTCCACACTGTAAGTAATCTAATTCCCCCGTTGCTGAAATTGTTAACTCCTGCTGGAGTACAGATCCACAAGTGTCCGTCATTTTAATGACACCTTTTCTAATACTCCTAATATGAACACCCTTGAGAGGTACTCATAACAACATACTCTGACAGCTCTAATGAGAAACACTATCTGATATTTAATAATAAAGATACCAGGTGGATTATATAAAAAATGCCTTAATATATAAATAAAACATACACTGTGATATATTGATGACGGACCCACCTTCTGGTATATGTATAATGGACTTGGTATGCTTGCCTTTATCGGTCAGTGCATTGAGTATAGGAGTTGGCAGGTTATGTGGTGGCTGTACAGGACGTTGGTTCGGCCACTTTTGGGATATTGCATTCAGTTCGGGCCACCCTGCTTTAGGAGAGATGTTGTTAAACTTGAAAGGGTTCAGATAAGATTTACAAGGATGTTGCCAGGGTTGGAGGGTTTGAGCTTTAGGGAGAGGCTGAATAGGCTGTGGCTATTTTCCCTGGAGTGTTGGAGGTAGAGGTGTGACCTCACAGAGGTTTATATAATCATGAGGGGCATGGGTAGGATAAATAGGCAAGGTCTTTTCCCCAGGGTAGGGGAGTCTAAAACTGGAGAGCATAGGTTTAAGGTGAGAGGGAAAAGATTTAAAAGGGTCCTAAGGGGCAACTTTTTCACACAGAGGGAATTGTATGTATAGAATGAGCTGCCAGAGGAGGTGGTGGAGGCTGGTACACTGACAACATTTAAAAGGCATATAGATGGGTATATGAATAGGAAGGATTTAGAGGAATATGGGCCAAGTGCTGGTAAATGGAACTAAATTAATTTAGGATACCTAGTCAGCATGGTCCAAAGGTTCTGTTTCCATGCAGTACATTTTTTGACTCTATGGAAGTGGACAGAGTAGTGGATGCTCTGAGTTAAAAAATCTCCCAGATAATGGGAGCTGACTCTGTTTAGGTGAACAGCTGAATGCTGTGATTGTGTTTTAACAGTGGCAGCTAATTAACAGGCCACCCATTCGGGTTGGCGTCCACTAAAGGAGAGAGAGATCTCGTCCCACCTCATTTGCTGGCACTATCACTGGCACCGGTTAAGGGGTAGTCACTACCGCGATGGGATGTTTCAACATTGAGTCACCTGCAAAGACAGCTGGGTCTTTTCTGCTAATATGTAAGGCTGAATGTGTTGGCCATGCCAATGACCCTGTTGACTGACCAGAAAGCAGGTAACGAGAACAACGACAGGAATAAACAGTAATAGGTAGCTACCTGCCTGCAGTCTAAGTTTCAACCTTGTTATGGACAAAGACTACTCCTCTAAGAGATGCTGACCAGCAACTGATTTTATAATGAGCACCAATATTGATAATTAATTCTGACTCTGTAATATATTTATAGTAAGGTCCCTCTGAAAGTTATAATATTGAACATTGGACCAAAGTTACTTGCAGTCACTATTAATTGCCAGTAAAATATATTAGGCTACTCATGTGGTCTCCCAAGAATTGCTGTTGTTATTTAACATTTCATTCTCCTTATCCCAAAGTCTAATCAGTTTGAAGTAGGGTTTTCTAGCCTTCATTAATACGGGTAGATACAATAGCAGGGATGTTGCGCTAAATTTATAGAGGTCAATTATTAAACACCACCTGGAATTTTGAGTACGGTTCTGTGGACTAAATTTAAGAAGGATGTGCATGAGAAAATGCATAAGTGGTTCCTGGTATAAGGTATTTCAGTTGTAAGGATCGATCTGAGAACTGGAGATTGTTTTTCTTGGAAAGGAGAAGGCAGAGGGGAGATTTAATCGAAGCTATCAAAATCATGAGGGTTCTGGACAAAGTAGATGGTAAAAGGGTCATGAACCAGAGGCCACTGTTTTAAAGTGTTTTGCAAAATAATCAAGTGTGAGATAGAGAAAAAAACATTTTCTCACAGCACGTAGTTAGTAGCTGGAGTGCTGGTGGTAGAGGTAGGTTCAATTGAGACAATCAAGATGAGATTAGATGATTATTTAAATAGAAATGATGTGTCAGGTTGTGGAGAAAGGACAGGAGACTGGCACTAAAGTCAAAATGCTCAGAGAGCCAATACAATGGTGATGGGCTGAATAGCTTCCTGCATCATAACAATTCTGTGATTATGTGGAGGTGCCGTTGTTGGACTGGGGTGGACAAAGTTAAACATCACACAACACCAGGTTATAGTCCAACAGATCCAACAGTACACAATCCTTTTTCTGAAATTCCAAAATCTGAAAAGCTCCGAAATGCTTTTCATAGAATGTGAAGCGTCATTTCGGCGTGCAAACAGGTGACCGTATGCTACACCACTCGAACCACGTCACTGTGATGTGACCCCCCCCCCTCCCCCCCCGACTGGCAGGCATCAATTGTGTCTCAGCACTCATACTAGTCACACTTGCGTCTGCTGTTAGTTAACTTTTTTATTTCTCTGTGAAAATGTCATTTATTCCGAAATCTGAAAAATTCCAAATTCCAAAAAACAACTGGGCCCAAGGATTTTGGATAAAGGATTGTGTACCTGCACTTCCAAATAAACCTGTTGGACTATAACCTGGTGTTGTGTGATTTTTAATTCTGTCATTGATTAATTTGAAATGGGTTTAATTCAGTGAGCTAGGAGAAAGTGAGGACTGCAGATGCTGGATATCAGAGTCGAGAGTGTGTTGCTCGAAAAACACAGCAGGTCAGAGGGCTCATGCCCGAAACGTCGATTCTCCTGCTCCTCAGACACTGCCTGACCTGCTGTGCGTTCCCAGCACCACAGTCTCGACACTTAACACAGTAAGCTGATAGGTACTCCACGATGAAATATGGAGCAGAGAAAAAAGCACAAGAAACATTAAGGTGAGTGAGTCATTTCCTGGGACTAGGTTCGTAAAATGAGTGTTGTGTAACGAGTCCTCAGTTGGACATTTGGTACAGACCTGCCTCAGTAAAAAGTAGCTGGTCAAACATGTTTTCATTTGCTTAGGGAGGTGGCATGGGTTGGATTTGGCAACGTCACCCCTGAAACAAATTAGAGATGGTCACAGAAGCGGCCAAGTGGCAACATAAAGGACCATTCTTTGTGACTTTGTCCGAGCTGTTCGTCTTAAGGTTCGTCTTAACCTCATGCCAATCTAATGCCAACCCATATATCACCCTTGGCCCTTAAAACCTTCATGTCATCTTACCCAGTATCGGCCATGGCAGACCTCAGGAGCCATGTTGAGATGAAATAAAATAAAGGTCTAAATCTGTACTGGAACCTTCACTAATTCTTTTTTAAAATCCTTCATTCGTAAAAGCCCATTCTAAAGTTTAAAATCACCTGAAATGCTTAATCCTTTGAAAAAAAAGCAAACTTTTATTCATTACCCAAAATGCATCATAGTTAATCCTTTAATAACCTTTTAAGCTGTCAGTCGATGAACTTTGCACCACCTCCTTACCATTCCTTCTGAGAGAATTATGGGTAATGAAAAGAAGCAAAGGATTCCTGAGCAGCCCTTAGGATAATGTCATCAAATAAGCTGTTGTAACAAGTGGAACAGATTTTATTTAAGTCACAGGCCACCTATTTTTGTTTTATTTTAATATGCTGGGATTTTAAATGAACTTGACATCGTGACAATTATCCATGTCTTATTTATCTATCAATGGCTTTGTAAATGGAACAGAGCCTTGAGTTCAGAAACAATTGAGTCTGTTTGAAGCCTGCACTGAGCTGAAATGGCCTTGCTGAGTTTGTATTTGCCCCCTGCTTGAATTGTAACCTTCCCTAACTTGGAAAAAAGTGAATACGTAAGATATGGGCAAGGCTTCTGAATCCAGGTCCTAGACACAGAAGTGTAGAGTATGGAGGCATTAACACACAGTAAGGAGCACAATAATTTCAGAGTGAGAAAATTCTTCACTTCAAGAGCAGTGAATGTTAGTAATCCTCCAAACTGAAGAATGGTGTATTCATAAGGAACATTTTGATATCTTTATAATGAGTGCTTTGATATATTACTACAGACACTAATAGATTTTTAATGAGCTCTCTGAAACATATATAATGTAGATAGTCTGCATGTGAGCATAATGAGCCCTCAGATATAATTTTAATAAAGTCTTTGGTGCAGTTACAACATAGATATCTAATAATGAATTCTGCCATATAACATAAACACACAGAAAATTCTAATAATGAATACTGACATATAATATAGACATTCAGCGATATCTAGTAATGAATTCAGAAATATAACATAGACACTCTGAAATATCTAACAATGAATACTGACGTATAGTATAGCTACTCTGACATATCTAATAATGAATGCTGATATATAGTATTGACATATTGTTGAATTTAAATCAGGTTGCAATAGACAGATTTTGGTATCTCTGAATCAAAGAATAAGGAAAGTTGGTGGGAAAGTGGAATTGAAGCTGAAGATCAGCCATGATCACTTTGAATGATGCAATATGGTCGACTCATACATCTGTTTTTGATGACTTCATATTGTGTGAAGTTGACAAGCTGTTTTATTTACAATGAACTTTTGGAAACACTTATGTTGAACTGACAACTAATCTATTCGTAACATAGATGTTTTAATATATTTGGACCATGATATAATTGACAGTCTGGTATCTTTAGTTTTAACCTTCTGATGTACTCATAAGAAACATTCTGGTATTTTTATAATGAGTGCTTTGACATATTATTGCAATCACTAATAGATTTTTAGTAAGCTCTTTGAAACATATATAATGTAGATACTTTGGGTGTGAGTAGGATGAACCCTCAGATATATTTTTAATAATGTTTTTGATTCATTTTTAACAAAGACATCTGAGATAACCACCAATATATAACATAGAGACCCTGATGAATTTATAATGAATCTCTTTTGTACTTAAACGAACAGACTCAGAGTTTTTTTAAAATGAATGATTTCATAAATTATAAGGGTAACTCCAATATATTTGTAATGAGCTCTCAAAATATACATACCATAGACACACTGATACTTTCATAATGTGTACGTTGATGTAGTTATTACATAGGCATACAGATATTTATAATGAGCATTCTAATGTATTTAACTATACACATTCTGTTATATTTATAATCAATAAGACCATACGACATGGTTGCAGAAGTTAAGCCATTCAGCCCATCAAGTCTGCTCTGCATTCAATCATTGCTAATATGTTTCTCAATCCCATTTTCCTGGCTTTCTCCTCATAACTGTTGATCCCTTTGATACTCAAGAACCTATCTATCTCAATCTTAACTGTACTAATTGACCTGGCCTCCACAGCCTTCTGTAGCATTGAATTCCATAGATTCACCACTCTTCGGCTGAAGAAGTTTCTCCTTATCTCCGTTCTAAAGGGTCTTCAGTTTACTGTAAGGCTGTGCCCTTGCGTCCTAGTCTCTCCTACTGATGGAAACATCTTTCCAAAATTTACTGTGTTCAGTCCATTAAGTATTCTGTATGTTCAATTAGATCCCCCCTTATCCTTATAAACTCCATTGAATATAGAGCCAGAGTCCTCAAAAATTCCTCTTATGTTAAGCTTTTCATTCCTGGGAACTTAGAGTCATAGAGTCCTACAGCTCAGAGACAGGCCCTTTGGCCCACACTGGTCCATGCCGACCAGTATGTCTATCCACGCTAACCCCATTTCCCTGCACTTGGCCCACACCCTTCTAAACCTTTCCTTTCCACGTATACTTCCGCTGGCAGTTCATTCCATCTGCGTATCACCCTCTGTGTAAAAAAGTTGCCCCTTAGGCTCCCTTTTATTCTTTCTCCTCTAACCTTAAACTGATGTCCTCTAGTCCTCGATTCCCCAACCCTGGGAAAAAGACTGAGTACATTCACTCTATCCATGGCTCTCATGATCTTCGACACTTCTATAAGGTCCCCCTTAGTCTCCTATGCTCGAAAGGAAACAGTCCTAGCTTGTCCAACCTCTCCGCATAACTCAGACCATTGAGTCCAGGCAACATCCTTGTAAATTTCTTCTGCCTCCTTCCAGTTTAATAACATCCTTCCTATAACAAGGTGAATCAAAACTGAACGCAATACTCCAAGTGCGGCCTCACCAACATCCTGTATAACTGCAATGTAACTTCCCAACTTTTATACTCAATGCCCTGACTGATGAAAGCCAGTGTGGCAAAAGCCACCTTCACTGCCCTGTCTGCCTGTGACTTTACTTTCAGAGAACCATGCACCTGAACTCCAAGATCCCTCTGTTCCACTACATTCTTCAAGGCCCTACCATTCACCATTAAACTCCTACCTTGATTTGACTTTCCAAAATGCAAGACCTCACACCTATCTCCATTAAACTCCATTTGCCATTTCCCGGCCCACTTCCCCAGCTGATCAAGGTCCTACTGCAATTTCTGATAATCTTCCTCACTGTCCACGATACCACCTATTTTAGTGTCATCAGCAAACTTATGAATCATGCCTTGTACATTCTCATCCAAATCATATATGCAGATAACAAGCAGTACTGGGCCCAGCAACCAACCCCTGAGGCACTCCATTAGTCACAGGCCTCCACTATCCCTCCACTATCACCCTCTGCTTCCTACCATCAAGCCAATTATTTATCCAATTTGCCAGCCTGTCCTTGATTCCATGCAATCTAACTTTCCATAGCAGCCTACATTAAAGCTTTTGTGATATTTATGATGCATATTTTGATATACACTTGATATTGGCACTCTGATGTAATCATATTGAACCCATTGATATATTTCTAACATGAACACTGATAAATTTGTAGCATGCACAGTCTGATATAATTATAAAATAGAGCTTGAATTAATGCAGGGAGCAAGGTACCCAACCTCATAAATGGTGGATGAAGCCCTATGAAAGACTCCAGCAGCTGTAAACCTTTCCTCAATGAAAGCAGAAGGGGCTGGTGTGGGATTCTCAGTTGGCACAGGGAGTGGATATCAAATAGGTCTGTTAATGTCTCCATGTGCACCCATTAACCTTGAGATGACTGCAGTGCGGTGGTGGTTCAGGAATTAGCATAGCTTTCTCATGCCACCCAAAGACAGCCCAGCAAAACCACATTGGGTTTGCCAGCAGCCTGCCAAGTGGACCCAGAAGGCTGCTGACAAGAAGACCTGGCATTTAGCAGTTGATGGTTACTGAAAGCCACCACTAGCTATCAGCTCTTCCCTCCAGCCCTTGTTTCCAACCCAGATCTGTAAAAGATGCTTTTGTATTCATTATGACTGCATTCAGTTCATGCATTGTATTGATGCCCCCATGCAATATCTGGACCATTTCAAAATCTGGATACCATCGTATCTACAACTCTCTGTCTTAATGTAGAATGTATCATTTGCTCCATCAAAACTGACAGGAAAAGTCTTTTTACCCAAATCTTTTTTAAGGGAAACACACATCTGATTCATCACAGTCTCATTCTCTAAGTGCTAGTTTGAACCGGCTGCCTGCCCATATTTGACGACAATCCAGCAACTGAACCTGGGATCTCTGAACTCAATTCCCTTAATATTTCATGCAGTTTGTAAAATCGTTTTGATGAGTGCTCCACCTGAAGGCAGGTCCTTCGTTCATTGTCTGCTGATATCTCAGCCTGAGCTGTTCCTCTTGGCTGTGTTTTGTCAGGAATGGTTTGCCACTGCCTTCCACTTACAGGGACAGGTGAAGTAGCAGGTCCCAGGCCTATCTCAGCTGGAACATGTGGAGGAGCCAATGCTGGACTGGGGTGGACAAAGTCAAAAATCACATGACACCGGATTATGGTCCAACAGGTTTATTTGAAAGCCCAAGCTTACGGAGCACAGCTCCTTCTTCAGGTGCTGGTCTTGGACCAGAAATTGAACGCACAGTGTTGGCCACATTCTGAATAACGTGCTAATCATTTAGTCAAGTGAATTAATAGATGACACACAGTCTGTAAAAACTATGGTATATTTCTCCACTAAATAACCACCTGTATTCCAAAATCTGTTAAAGTTATCTGTGCTTCACAGATCAGTGTTCTTATAAAATCTAAAGACTCAAACAGAAGATCTAAACCTTCATCGGTATCCAACTATTGGACATCTGGCTTTGAAATACTTTATTTCTTATTTTACATTTGATAGAGAATGACAATATCAAGGCCATACCTTGTTTCCTCTCTGGTTAAAACATTGACACACCTCCACTTCATTCATATATCCACTTCCTTCTTCCACAAGCTGACGGCTTCATACACCCGAAACATCAGATAGTATTCCTACACTGATAGTTTATGTGCTTTTTTCTTTCACAATGGTTACTATATTCCATTCCTTTTTAAACTTCCAGCCTTGATCTTCAAGTGACCATGTTCTGCTGTTATGTCCGTTCCAGAAGAAATAGTACTGAGCTGGCACTACTCAGCCTTACATTTAATTGTAGCATGAAATATTACAAGCATATACCTCTTAATGCAACTGTACCACTGTTTCAATCACTGTCTCCTTGTATGAGCGCAAATGTAACCCCAATTAATACCTAATAATAGCACTTAAACATGGTTAACACTAAAGTATTGTTATTTAACACTTCAACATATCTAATAATAAACACTATTACATTTACAACAATCTGTATAATGTATTCATGATAAAATAAGGTAAATAACTGTATTAAATCGTATAATGTATCTATACTTAACACACTGATATATTTATAATGTACACTGTGTGTCATAATCTCTGATACCTTTCGTGTAAATATTCTGACATGTTGATTCAATAACGTACTCTAATATATTTACAATGGACTTTCTTATATGATTAATGACAATGTCTGATGAATGTGATAATCTACTATATTGAAATCATTGCAAATGAAATTCTGATGATTTGTGGTACAAGTATCTGTTCCATAAAATAAATTCCACATGTAGACTGCAATTCGAAAAACATTGCAAACTTTTCTCTGAATATTTTGGAAAACCAGAGTCCCAGTCCCCAGACAAGAAAAGTCAGCATTGATCACACCCTGTTCCTTCAGGTTGTCCTTCAGTATTCTAAAGACTGTTTAGTTTGTTGAAAGCTCATCTGTGGAGGAGGTACCACCTCTGATAACTCTGGGAGTCTTTAGTCCCTACAGTACCACCAGGAGGTGTGACCATTACTGGGACTGCACCCAGTCCACAATAGTGAAGATTGCCGTGTTAAAGGGCAATTGAGGGTGGTCTCATCAAAGGCAACTTGATAGGTCTTGCTGATGGTGTTGGGGGTTGGGGGGTGGAGAGGAGGAACGTGGGGGTCAGAGACATACTCTGGACGTGAGTGTTGCTGATCACGTCTGCATTTATTTTACATCCTAAATTTCCCTCGAAGTAAATCCATTCAGAGCGCAGTTAAAAGTCAACCACATTGCTGTGGGTCTGGAGTCATTTGTGGCCAGACCAGGTTAAGAAGGCAGATCTCCTTCCCTAAAAGGCATTGTGACTAAGATAGGTTTTTCACAAGAATTGGTGATTTTTGTTTGCTCGTCGCAAAGGCCAGTTTCGTAATTCCAGGTTTTATGAATTGAATTCAAATTCCACTAGACACCATGGTAGGTTTTGAACTCATCTGCCCAGTGCATCAGCCCAGGTATCTGGATTGTTACCCTAGTGACATTTCCTGCAATGTGGCATCATTTTCTCCTCAGACCCTCAATTGGCCACCAAGTAAGTAGACTTCATGATAGCTGACATGTTGTTGGTAAAATTGGACTGGGAGCAGATAGACAGTGGGAATGATGCCCCCATGGCATTTTGTGTATCCATTTCACCTGGCGACCCATGCCTATGCGTGTGGATTGGGGTATAAAATCCAGCCCCTTATGTTCCTTATGTTTATGGAACTGGGAAATTTGAATGACATTACACCACAGTCGGTGCTCTGTTTGTCTTCCCCACTCAAACTGACAAAGATCGAGTGTCTGCTGCCCTTGTGTATGGTTTTAAGATTGAAAGTTGACACAAAGACTTCAAGTGAGTGGGTAGGAATCTATATCTTAAAAAGTAAAATTATATGAAAGTGGCAATGTATTAGTAAGACATCGGCTGACAAAAGCTCAGTTTATTGTTGCAAATGCTGATTTAGTCACAGTAGTAGGATTTTACACTGAACTAACAGAGGACAGACCTTTACCTAGCACAGGGCTCAAACTGCCTTATTATGTTTGATCTCTGTATGAAATGTATTGTTAGTATTGACAGCTTGACCTTCTCTAACAGTGCCTGTGCACAGTCTAATCCCAGGGGCTCAGTAGATATGATTCTCACAGGCAGCAGGTGGAGATTGATCTATCCGTGTCTCACTGTCAGACAGCACAGGATGTTGGCAGGAGATAGACTGCGGGAGACCTGACCACTCCTTCCCTCAGCTTGGCTTCAGCCAGACTGAGCAGGAAGTTTGTCCACCCCATGTTTTGTTATCAGCTGAGGCTTTGATTGGTACAGATGCCTGGAAGGGAATTATCTCTGTAGCTGATGTTACTAACGCAGAGGTGCACACTAAACACTCTCCCACTTCAGGTTTACTTTTCAGACTGTCGGTTGCCTCCAGGACTGTTCCAGGACATGGGTGGTGATGGCATCATTGATGTGCAACTAGAACATAATGTGAATCAGCTGATAGATACGTGGAGTTCTGATGTCATCATTATGCTCACAGCCTCACTTGGCACACCTTACACCCCTAAGCCCACAACTCCAGTGTTAATATGTAGTCCCGCACCCCACTCTGGTGTTGACATACCATCTCACCCCTCCACCCCATTGTTGACACACCAATCCCACACCGCCCTCAGTTGTTGTCTCACCATCCCAAAGCCCCCACTCCAGTGTTTAGCTCACCAACCCATTGCCCTGCTCCGGTGCTCCGGTGCCCTGCCCTACTTCGCCACTTGGCACTCTGCCACACTCCGATGCTTGGTTCATGCCCCAGATTACACGCAGTGCCCGCACTTCCTGGCTCTGACATTTAGCCAGGCATCCAGCCACCCCTGCGCTCTTCAGATCTTGACTCACTGGCCTGGACTCACCACCTCGCTGTCCTTTCCTTGTCTCAGATTGAAAACTGCCAGACTGACAGAAATTCTGAAAAACCTTTCATTTTCGTCCAGACCGCTGTTTCTTGTACACCAACACCCCCAGACAGCTCCTTCACTCCTCTTTTTGAGTCTCAGTAGATTGAGACTGTTGATGCCAGGGTTAAAACCACTTACCATGAGCATAAGCATTCTCGTTCAACTACAAGTGGAGTAGTTAAACAAGAGAACATAACTGAAGATCCCAGCTCTCTTCTCACTGATACCCATACAGACAGCAGTCACCGGATGGTCATTGGGACCAATAATCATGACTAATTTTCCTCAGACACAGTTATGTCAATGTTATTCCACTAAACAGCAGCCAAGCTATATTGTAGGTCATGCCTGTGGATTCAAACCAGCTCGACTCCAGTTGGATATGGTGTGAAACTTATGTGATACCTGGTTATAGCGAACAATGCCTTTATTTATTTATTTATTCAGTGCTCCTCATGCATGAGGAAGTATCTAAATGCTTTGTATGTGTGGCAATAAACTGAAGCTATGGGGACTAAGCATGAGAATAAGGAAGTGAAGGAGAATGGAGAATACAGGTGATTGCACTATCCCTCCTTATTCTCCTCCACCTTCCTGCAGCCCTTGACATGAACATTGCCATCTTCCTCCAATGCCTCATCTTTCTTATCCCATTGTCACCTCTACCCCCTCACATTTAATGATGTCCCCCTCGTTGTCAAGTCTCACCAATGATCCGTTCTGCTTTCACTCTGTATACAGCTCTCTTTCTCCCCCACCTT
Source organism: Chiloscyllium plagiosum (assembly GCF_004010195.1). Classification (NCBI taxonomy): domain Eukaryota; kingdom Metazoa; phylum Chordata; class Chondrichthyes; order Orectolobiformes; family Hemiscylliidae; genus Chiloscyllium; species Chiloscyllium plagiosum. Next base: position 8,471,207 of record NC_057722.1, on the reverse strand, counting down.
CACCCCGACTGATTACAGACACACCACACAAGGTTACATCTAATTCTGTGTGCTCTGGGGGAGGTGATGGCCTCTTGGTATTATCCCTGGACTGTTGATCTAGAGACACAGGTTATGTTCTGGGGACACGGGTTTGAATCTTGCCATGGTAGATGGTGGAATTTGAATTCAACAAAAATCTGGAATAAAGAGTCCGATTGTTGTAGAACTCCATTTGGTTCATTAATGCCTTTTTCGGGAAGGAAACTGCCATCCTTACCTGGTCTGGCCTGCATGTGATTCCAGCCCCCTAGAAATATGATTGACTCTCAATTTGCCTCTGGGCAATTAGGGATGGGATGGCCTAGCCAGTGATGCCTAGATCCTGTGAATGAATTAATGAAAAAAACAGCATTTTACATTTGTAATTAACGTCTAATTCCAGTTTTTCTGGAAATAGCTGACTTCAGGAATAGTAGTCAGGGATCCAGGATGTGGGTCAAATTCATCTATTCCAGCTGGTGGGATTTAAATTGGATTATTAATAAATCTGCAGTTGAAAGCTCATTCTGTGATGGTGACCATGAAACTACCCCCGATTGTTGTAAAAACCAAACAGGTTCTTGAGGGAAATAAATCTGGGGTCCCTCCTTACCTGGTCTCTATGTGACTCCAAATATTCTGCAACGTATTTAGCTCTTAACTGTCCTCTGAAATTGCCGAGAAAACCTTTAGGGATGGGCAATACATGTTGAAAGAATAAAGAACAGACACTACCTTATTCAAGATATTAATGATGTAATTAACATATTGGAGATTAGTTGGATATAAATTATTATATATTGTATAATCTGTCCTTCCCAAGACTTCATCTCTGACCACAGATTCCAGTAACTTCCCCACAGTTAATGTTAAACTAATTAGCATGTCATTTCCTGGTTTCACTCACCCTCCTGCATTGAATACCCTCCACCCCATGCACAGGGGGAGGACTGCAATGTGGAGAGCTCTCCACTATCACTGGGTACTAACATGGAGCACCTGGGTATGTTCACAACAGGACCAATGGTAAGAAAAAGAAGAGCAAGCAGTAACCTGTACAGGAAATCCCTACACACTGATTGGAAGGACAGGGGGGTTGGGGGTGGGGTGTGATGTGGGAGTTAGGGGGTGAGTGAGTTTCCTCCAGAAGGCTTCACACGACTAGCATATAACTGAATACACAGGAGGCAGCCTGGGACACTCCCTTATCTATAGAAGTTGGCTCTGAGTGACAAGGCAGAAGTGAGGACTGCAGATGCTGGAAACCAGAGTTTAGATCAGAGTGGTGCTGGAAAAGCATAGCAGGTCAGGCAGCATCTGAGGAGCAACAAAACGCCATTTCGGGCAAAATCCCTTCATCAGGAATGAGCTGATGAAGGGCTTTTGCCCAAAACGTCGATTTTCCTGCTCCTTGGATGCTGCCTGACCTGCTGTGCATTTTCAGCACCACTCTAATCTAAACTCTGAGTGACAATCTGAGACTCCAATCCCGAATACTCTCAGAGTCCTGAAAAGATATTTGTCATCGACCCCGCGGAATGTCGTCTCCTGATGAAGGGACAAGATGGAAGCCAGCAAACCGATCCTCTGAGAAAGATGGAATATGGCCCTGCTCTATCTCACCATGTGTGGTCTGGCTTGGACAATGTAGGAAGGTCAGGGTGGGCTACGAGATCTTGCACTGTGCTAAGTGCAGGGTTGCATTACCTTGGCAAACATTTCATAAGCCATGTTCAAGATAACAACTGGGTAACCCTTCGGCATTAACTCTTTCAGAACCATTACTTTGTGCAATTCCTTCCTCCATAAACCTCACCCAAGTCTATGAAATCCCCTTCTTTCTCTTAACATCCGTGTTTGCCTTCTATGTAGGGTCATGGAAGACAGTATCAATAGAAGTTGTGAAAAGGAAAAATTAAAATCAGGAACATTTGAAGGGAAGAGTTTGAGGGGAACATTGGAAGTATGGGTAATTGGAAAATTAAGATGAGAATTGTGAGGCAATGAACATAGAAAGTGTATTGCTACGACATGGGGTAAAAAAAAACCCTGCTAATTTAAACCAGCAACACAGAAAAGATTCATCCCGTGCTGTAATCTGTTAAAATTTGAGAGGCCAAGAACTATTTAAAGTAAAAATTAACAACTTTATTTCTTAAAGTATAACAGAGAATAATAAACTAACAACTATTTACAACTCCTTCCTCTAACCTATCTTTTACTTTCCATACTATACTACTAGTCTGATAAATCCCCTATTAAGATTTACCAAAAATTCTAATTTCAAAACCAGGTAGCTGCTGAATCCTCCCTTTATATCTTCCTCTCTAAATTTGCACTTCAGGTCGGTGTCAATGTTTTTTCTCTGTGCAAACTCATTCTCTAGACAGGTACCTCTCAGAGAGTTCTGACTAGCAGAGAATGTGTTGCTGGAAAAGCGCAGCAGGTCAGGCAGCATTCCAAGGAACAGTAGAATCTGCTGGAAAAGCGCAGCAGGTCAGGCAGCATCCAAGGAACAGGAGAAATAGGATTCTCCTGTTCCTTGGATGCTGCCTGACCTGCTGTGTTTTTCCAGGATTCTCCTGTTCCTTGGATGCTGCCTGACCTGCGCTTTTCCAGGATTCTCCTGTTCCTTGAATGCTGCCTGACCTGCTGCGCTGTTCCAGCAGATTTTCCTGTTCCTTGGATGCTGCCTGACCTGCTGCACTTTTCCAGCAGATTCTACTGTTCCTTGGATGCTGCTTGACCTGCTGCGCTTTTCCAGCAACACATTCTCAGCTCTGATCTCCAGCATCTGCAGCCTCACTTTCTCCAGTTCTGACTAGCAGCCTACATCTGTTGGTCTTTTGGCAGTTCTCCCTCAACTGTTCAAGTTTTCCCTGGTCTTATACCCCCAAAGCATTGGATTGTGTCATTGGCTTTTAATATTGTCAATATACTCAATTCAAACTTGACTGGAGTCTGGTATTTTTGGGGGGCATAATTTAAACTGATTGGCCGAATTCGAATTTGTTTTTGTATCCAGGCAACCAGCTACCCCAGCTGCTGGACTAAAAAGTTACATTGTATCTTGTTCAGAACACTTGGTGCTGTCAGGTAGCTTTTAACTTTCTTAAAGGTACAGTACACTTCTACATCTTCATAACAGTATTTACAAACAGAAGAGTCGAACAAAAGGAACTAAAGAATAGGAGGTGAGGGCACAAAGTCCAATTTTGGAGGAGCAAGGGGGTGTGATAAATGGGGGTGTGATAAATGGAGGTGTGATAAATGAGGGTGTGAT
>NC_057722.1:8467347-8467848 GCF_004010195.1 Chiloscyllium plagiosum | reverse complement strand
TGATAAATGGGGGTGAGATAAATGGGGGTGTGATAAATGAAGGGTGAAATGAGTGAAGAAAAGTGTGCACTGATATGGGATCCACAGTCTTGTGAGAATGAAAAGCATCAGGCTTTGTTGAACAGAATTATCGACAGAGGATGTGAAGAGAGGTTTTCTCGTCGAGAATCATGTTCATGTGATCTGACAACATAACCTAGCACCTCATGCACATGCTCAATGGCTGTACTTAGAGAAAGTAGTTCCCTTTAGAAAATGGAGAAGCCAAGTGTTAGACAGCATTGAATGAAGAGGCAAGAGATCTGGAGTGGAGGGGGGGTGAGGTGAGGAGTGGTCCAGTGATACAGTGGAAAGAGGATGTTTTGGGGCTGGGCATTGAAGATGAAATGGTTCAGTGATACAGTGGAAAGAAGGTGTGAGGGGGGAACGGGAAATGGTCCAGTGATACAGTGGAGAGGGTGTGAGGGTTGGGGAGAGAGGAAATGGCACAGTGATACGTTG
>NC_057722.1:8454841-8466921 GCF_004010195.1 Chiloscyllium plagiosum | reverse complement strand
AGTGATAAAGTGGAGGGAATGTGTGAGGGGTCAAAGGGAAATGGCCCAATGATGTAGTGGGGGGGAAGGGGAAATGGCCCAGTGATACAGTGGAAGGAGGGGTGAAGATGAGGGAGTCAGGAAGCAATAGCGTTGCCAGAGATCTCTCACAATGCTTTGAATTATGGAAGCAAAGGCAAGTACTGAATCCCAGTGAATGAAGGAGAAGTGGTTTATCTGCACCAAGTGGATGCCAAGTGCAAAACATCAATGAGAAAACATGTTGTATCTTTTATAATAAATCTTAAAGCTCATCAACTTCATGACTGTGCTGTAATGTTTTGTCTTAAGATGAATCATCGAGTTAGCCAAGTGTCAAGAGTCCAGCTTCATTGTTCTCAATGGTTGTATTGATCACAATTGTGTGGGATCCACAGCTTTGAATTTGTGAAACACTGGCACCAGTACAGAAGCTGTACCACTGGAGTGGTCTCCACTTGAATCGCAAAGGGACCAGTGGACAGGCTATGTCTAAATGGCGCTGTCGAGAGAGCTTCACATTAAATAATGCTGGGGGCAACGTCGGCATGTGAAGGCACATGTCAGGATGGGGGCAAGCGAGTATTTGTACGGGGGGGATTTGGAAAGTCAAACGAGAAGGACAAACCAGGCACCTCACATCCACTGCTAAAATGTCTCTGTATAGAACCAAGATGGTAGGTGTCCTGACACATTCCCTGTTAGTTTAGCAGCCCACTCTGCTTCCCAACAGGAGGATTCTGGTCATAGTTGTTATTGCCTGGAGGTCTCCCAACAAATTGGGCGAGGTTCGTGGTCTTTTTCTCACTTTCTGAAAACAGCCAGCAGGGGGCTACTGAAAGGCAGGATGACAAATGGTGCAACTTAGTTTTGTGCCAATTTATTGCACAGTGGAATGTCACTGCCAGGCAGTGGGCTAAACGTAATTTGTTTTCACCTATGAGAGTTGGCACTGAACATCATCTGATACTTAATGACTGCAATTTGCCATGTGCTTGGAGCAAAGTTGTACATTTCCTTCTGAGCATAAGTTGGCAATGCCATTCAGGGATGTGACAAAAGCAAGTGAGAAGAAAAGTCCAAAAATAGCACTTTCTTTGACATGTATTGTTATAGAGACAAGCACACATCAAATCTGTGCACAGCAAGATCCCAAAAACCTTCCACACTTACCCCTGTCTTTAATTATGTTAGCTCAGGGAGCAATGTTGACTTAGATAACAGGAAAACTCCTTGCTGTTCTTTAACTAGTGATGTGGGACCATTAACATTACCCGAACAGGTTGACTTTATTAGCCCCTTCGGGATTTGTTGACGGGGAGATTTGCCTGGGAGCTCACTCATGCTGTACCTGACCTGGGAGCGCTCGAAGCTGACAATTACGTGTTGAAATTCTCCAAAGTGAATCAATAAGCAAATTCCTGACAGCATACTGTGTAGTCTTCCTGGCAGCATGTTAAACCTTTGCTAAGTTTCACTTATTATAAATCCATTAGTGCAGCCCCTGTCTGTGATCTCGATACGGATTTCACAATCCCTGCCTATGTTTGCATCAACTCTTGAATTATGGCTATTGTAAGGGAAAACTGGCACCTCAATCACATGTGGGCTTGTAAAATTGTTCACTATCTTTCCAGTCTGTCTGTACACTCGGTCACACTCCTGCCTGAGTCTCGCTTGTGAGTTCGAATCCCACTTCAGACCCTTTGAACAATTCATCGCATGCACGCCATTCAGCCCCTCAAGGCTGCCAGACACTGCAGGATAGTTTTGCTCCAAATTCCTCTCCAGAACCTGAGCACAAAACTCAAGGCTGGCGCTCCCTGGTGCGGTGCTCATGGAGTGCCGCACCGTCAGAGTTGCTGCCTCTCAGGATGGACATTAAACTGTGACCCCAATTCTCTGCCGACGCAAATCTAAGAAGCTCCTGTGGCACAACTTTGAAGAATTGTTGCCTCCTGTGTCCAATACCTCCCCATCCCAATAAAAATGGCTGGTCAGAAAGTGACCCCCTGCTGTTCTGTAGGCAACAGTGACCCTCAGAAGCGGAAGGGTATTCCTCATCTGCAAATTGACACTGTGTGTCAGCAGGCTCCTGTTTTACATCATAGCACCTACTACTGGCATGATGCAGCATCCAGAAGTCCACAGTTTAGCAGGGGCACTGCATCTTAATACATGGTTGATTTACACACCCATGGTTCCTCAGAGCCCACTAATTGACTAGACCCTTTCCTAACTTCCTCACGCCCAGATAACCCCATAATTCAATCGAGACTCAACACCAAACCTGCAATCGAGATTGGTTCATTTGCCTTTCAGCATTAGTTCAAAGATCTGATTTACAAAAAGATGGATCTGTTAATGAGATGAATAAAACAGTCTCTGAGGCAGTGAGCATTCAACATGCCCATTCCTGTGTAAATAGGGGCTGCTCAGAGAGTAGGTTGGGTCTGCTTTGAATTACAATTCTGCATTGATTTTGATTCCCCACAGGCTGTTGCTAATTGCTCCTGTTAGAAAGATGATTGAGTTTTTTTAAATCACCCATACAGAGCAGAGCTTCAAGAAACTGCTTGCTGCTCCTGTTTTGTGCTTGTTTCAGAATTTGGTTTAGCAGCAGTGAGAATTTGGTATGGCGTTTGGTCCACGTATACCTGTATGGTTCATATATCTTCTTTATGTTTTTGTGGGCATTACTGGCTGGGCCAGCATTTATTGTGTAGGTGGTAGTATTGATAAGGTGGCAGTGAGCTACTTTCTTGAACTGCTGCAGTCCACCTGCTATGGATTCGCCCATAAGGTCCTTTGGAAGGGAATTCCAGGATTTTGACCCAGTGACAGTGAAGGAATGATGATATATTTCCAAGTCAGGATGTTGGCTTGCTTGGAAGCCAAATTGCAGGTGGTTCCCATGTATCCGCTGCCCTTGTCCTTCCAAATGGAACTGGCCATGGGTTTGGGAGGTGCGAATCTAAGGATTAGATTACTTACAGTGTGGAAACAGGCTCTTCGGCCCAGCAAGTCCACACCGACCCTCTGAAGAGCAACCCACCTAGACTCATTCCCCTACATTTAACCCTTCACCTAACACTACAGGCAATTTAGCATGACCAATTCACCTAACCTGCACATCTTTTGACTGTGGGAGGAAACCGGAGCACCCGGAGGAAACCCACAGAGACACAGGGAGAATATGTAAACTCCACACAGACAGTTGCCCGAGGTGGGAATTGAACCCGGGCAGCAGTGCTAACCACCGTGCCATCCTCAGGGGTAGCAGACAGGTATCATCACCCCTGTATCTTTGGTGACTTTCTGCAGTGCATCTTATAGATAGTTCATACTCCTACCACTGAGCATTGGTGATGAAAGGAGTGAGTGTAATGCCAATATGTGGGCTACTTTGTCCTGGATGGTGTTAAGCTTCTAGAGTGTTGTTGGAGCTGTCCCCATTCAGGCAAGTGGAGAGTATTCCATTGCACTAGTGTTTTATGCCTTTTAGATGGCCGACAGGCTTTGGGGAGTCAGGAGGAGAGTTGCTGCAGTTTCCAAGCTTCTCATCTGCTCTTGTAGTCACTGTGTTTATGGGGCACGTCCAGTTGAGTTTTTGGACAATGGTAACCCTGAAGATGTTAATAGTGGGGGAAATCAGTGGTGGTAACACCATTGAATGTCAAAGGGAAGTGGTTTGATTATCTCTTATTGGAGGTGCCTGGGCTTTGTGGCGCAAGTGTTACTTGCCACTGGTCAGCCCAAGCCTGGGTATTGTCCAACTGCAAACTAGCAGACTAGTATCATCACCCCTGTATCACATTTTCAAAATCACTGGCTTAATTCTTTCTCATTCGTTTTAAACAAAACCATCTATTCTGGCTTTGGCATTCCACATTGTAGTTGCCTACCATTTTGTCCTGGTGTATCAGTTTGGTAAATCTGTCTTTTATATGTGACAAATGCTTTGACTGTGTATATCTGTGTATTATATTTGTTTTGAGTGCGTAGCTGGCAAGATGGCCTGGTGTAACTATCTGTTACATACATCTGTTGTTCTGTCTGGTGCACCCTCCGATGTACTTGGCTGGTGTAACTCTCTTGTGTATGTAACCATGTACCCATCTAGTGTCCCTATCTGATGCACCCATCTTTTTTTGATTTGATTTGATTTGATTTGATTTGATTTGATTTGATTTGTTATTGATACATGTACCTGGGCACAGTGAAAAGTTTTGTTTTGTGTGCAATACGGGCAGATCATACCATACAAAGTGTGTTAGGGTAACAGAGCAAGGAATACAATATTATGGCTGCAGAGAACATGCACAAAGAGCGAGGTTAAATATTAAATTTTGAAATTTCAAATGTCCATTCAGAAGTCTAATAACAGCGGGAAAGTGTATTTAACTTTTTGGACCTTACGACCAATGGAACAGGATGGGAGATATTATAACTGGGGGGTGAGTCATTGATGATGTTGGCTGCCTTCACGAGGCAGTGAGAAGTGGAGATGGAGACAATGGATGGAAGGTTGGCTTACGTGATGGACTGGGCTGTGTTCACCACTCTCTGTAGTTTCTTATGGTCCTGGGCAAAGCCGTTGCCGTACCAAACCGCGATGCATCCGGATGGCACCAGATGCCATCTGACATCTGCAGTGACATTTCTCTTGTGTAATGTTGACCTAAATAATAGCTTTGATTCTCCTTGCTTGCCAATCCACACCAAGCAACGGGGACCATTTTAGCAGATGACGTCTTGGTGACCTAATGGCAGGGATCCCTGAGTATAAGAGATTGAGGAGTGATTGAGGTGTTTAAGATGATTGAAGAAGTTGGTTCGTTAGATATGAGAGAAGCATTTTCCTCTGGCAGGACAGAGCCCAGAACAAGGAAGCATCACCATCAAATTAGAGCTGAGATGTTCAGGGTGATCTGAACCCCCCAGAACGCAACTCATATTTTCATCACTGAGATTCATGAGGTTAGGGTTACTGTGATTGATGGATTTTCAATACACGGGAGGTTAGCTTGTCTCAAAATGGATGGAATTAGGATGGGTGGATGGTGCTTGAATCAGCTGTGATGTCATTGAAAGGAGAGGCAAATTCAAGGGGCTGAACAGCCTATTCCTGGTCCCTGACACTTGTTAACCTGCCCCGTGTGAAGGAGCCACAAGGCAAACTTTAACACTTCTGCCACTGTCTGAAATCTTAGTGAGAGTAGACATAGTGCTGCCAGAACCGCATGCCTTGTTGTCTATTGACCCAGGAGTGGGTCTCTGCCCCTGCCCACCCAGTGCCTGTGCATTTTGACAGTTGTCCAGACCATTGTTATCATGGTCACTGGGGAATGTGTGCTCACACTTGCATTTGAATCCCACTCCGGTTAGTGACTGACATCATTCTTGACCCATCTGTGTATATGTGGCGAATGTTTGGAGAGAGAAGTCACAAGGCAAGCCATGAATATCGTCATTATTAATTATGCCTGACTTGCATTAAATTTTGATGTTGTTACCTTGGTAGCAGAACTGTCATTTCCTTCCTTGTGTGTTCTTCTGTATAATGTTGTCATGCAGGTAGCTGGTTTTATGTGTTGTTTCTGGATTCTGAATTTAAATCTTCAAAGTCCTCTTGTTCTGTCTCTTCACCTTGTTGATGAATCCTGCCTCCTTCTCCCTCAATCCTATTCCTACTAAACCTACAGCCATTCAACTTCCTGTCCTGGCTCTCATCTTGGTCATTGTTGGAAATGATTCTTTCTTCTCTCTTCTCTGGTGCTCCCTTTCAATCCTCACGTTCTCACTCTCCTCCTCAGTAAACCTAAGCTTTTATCGTTCCAGCATTGCAGACTTGTTATGGTACTCGCTAAAGAGAGATAATTGAGGCATGGATCACCATTTATTGTGAGAATGTTGGGTCAGGCTCAAGGGGCTGAATGGCCTGTTATTGTTGAAATGTACCCAGTGTGTCATTGTTCTCGGCGCTCCTGGAAGGAATGAAGGTGAAGTCCAGAGGTCTTTCCTTTTCTGATTGAGAAATGGGATATGATTTACAGTTATTTTATCGCCTGACAATGCCATATCTTGGATCTTACTGGTGATCCATACCAGTTCAACATTATATTGATCCTTCTTCCACAAAACACATTCAACACAAGTCATGAAACCTTTTTAAGACATATTCTGCAGCCTGTTTGGCCACACCTCCATGGAGGTCATGAAGATGTACAACAGATTTATATGGGAGACTTGGTGGCTCAGTCGTTAGCACTGCTAAATCACAGGGGCCTGGGTTCAATTCTAGCCTCGGGTAACTGACTGTGTGGAGTTTGCACATTCTCCCCCTATCTGCATGAGTTCCCTCTGGGTGCTCTGGTTTCCTCCCATAGTCTAAAGATGTTCAGGTCAGACGGATTAACCATGTAGAATTACAGGGATAGGATCTGGTTGGGATGCTTTTTGGAGGGATAGTGTGGACTTGATGGGCGAAATGGCCTGTTTCCGTGTTCTATAATGGATCGGTCTATCTATTGTAATATACCTGCTTGATTGTAGCTGGTTCTGTGATTAGTCTTAATTTGTGCTCTGTTTCCACACTCTGTTATTGGCCTTTAAATACTCCAATGACCCCTTGTCACTTTAAACATTTTGAAAAAATGTTTAGTTAAGGAGGCACAAATTTGACAAATGCCAGCACATGAGATGTCAAGACAAAAATAGCTTCAAGTCAGCAATAGGGAGTAAGGCTAACAGTAGTGCGATATGATAAATATGTTCTCACAAGAGTAAATACTAGACTACTTTGCATAAATTTTATTAATAATTTCAACTGATGAATCAAAAATTTACTTCTACATTTCAAAATGCACCAAACTGGGGAGGATAGTTAACGTGGTGGAGAACACTAAAATAAATTTGCAGAATGGATATATAATTGACTCATGAATTTCAATATGATTAATCATGAATGATTTGAATTTGGTAAGAAAAATGAAGGAGGTCTTTCGAGAGAAGTAGGCCCATCTCATCTGCTCTCATTCAATGAGATCATGGCTGATCCGATAATTCCCAGCTCCACTTTCCTGCCTTATCCCTGTTAGCCTTTATTCCCTTACTGATTAAAAATCAGTCTTTTTTAGCCTTGAATATACTGAATGACCCAGTCACCATAGCCCTCTGTGGTAAAGAATTCCATAGATTCACTCCCTCCAAGAGATGGAGTTCCTGGTTATTTCTGTCCTAAATACTTTGAAGGAATGTAAGAGCAGCAAATGGATTTTTATGAATGAGTGTTTTTTAAATAAAGTGAACTCTACATTAGACAATTAGAACTTCATTTTATCCCATTTCTGCACAGTTGGCATGGTGGATTTAAGGATAAAGATTGGTGGGTATGGGAACATAGTCTGTTTTGGTGTTTATGAGGGTCATGTGGGATGGGTAAGGGGCCTAAGATGGCATGGTTGGAACGTGGGGGATGCTTGGCAGAGAGCGGGGAACTGGGGGCTGAAAGGCTTCTTCGTCTTTTATTCTTTATTTTAAAAATTTGGATGCAGTACTGATGCCCTGAAGCAGGTATCCAGGCCAGCCCACCTCCTCACTCAGCAGCCTCCACATTTTCTGCACTGGGTCACATGCCCAGAGTTCCAATCCATCTCACTCCTCCAGTCCGAAATTTGGCCTTTTGTAAGAGTCAGGTTCACGAGGCCTGGAATTCTGACTGTGTGATCCCAGAGTGAAAATCTGGCCCTGAGTACAGTTCTGGTGGCCATATTGTAAAACTAATGTTGAGGAACTGGAAGGGTGCAAAAAATTGTAAAGGCATGGTATCAGAACTATGAGGTTATACTGATAAAGAAAGGTTAATAGGCTGGGCCTCTCCTCCTTAGCAGATCAGCCATGGTCTCATGAGATTGTGGAGCAGATTCAATGGGCTGAATCACCTACTTCTGTTCCTCCATTTTACAGTCATTTGAAAAAAAAGTTGAGCATTGACCCAGTAGTTGTCTTTACAATGATGAAATGCATTGGTAAAGAGGATACAGAGAGATAGCTCCCTTAGTTGTGGGTATGTTGGCCGAGATGGGAAGATGATTTGCAGACATTTCGTCCCCTGTCTAGGGGAGATCTTCAGTGCTTTGGAGCTTCCTGTGAAGTGCTGCTGTACTGTGTCAGTTGGAATTTATTTTGTTCCATTCCTGCTGCTTCCAGTTACTGGTTCCAGTTGTTCATTGCCGTGGTCGCGGTATTGGATCTCAGTCAATGGGTTTGTTGATGGAGTCCGTGGATGAGTGCCATGCTTCTCGAAAGTGTCTGGCTGTCCTCAGAATAGTTTGTCCTACTATCGTTGTGTTGTCCCGGTCAAATTTGTGGTCCTTGTCATCTGTATGTTTGGCTACTAGGGACAACTAGGAGAAAATGAGGACTGCTGGAGATCAGAGTTGAGTGTGGTGCTGGAAAAGCACAGCCGGTCAGGCAGCATCCAAGGAGCAGGAGAATCGATGTTTCAGGCATAAGCCCTTCATCGGGACCTGCTGTGCTTTTCCAGCACCACACTCTGTCCTAGGGTTAGCTGGTCTTGATGTTTAATGGCTAGTTGGTGTTCATGGATGCGGATCTTGTGAGGAAGAGTGTAAACCTGAGGCCACCAATAGAAGATAGTCCCCAAGAAATCCTGTAGAGAATTCAGAAACTACTTCACCTAAGAACTGATGAGACTGTTGAGCTGGCTTGCAGAGGGAGTGATTGAGAGGTGTGGAAGCAGACAAGGGGAAGCTGAAAAAGGATGTGTGCGAGAAGGGAGAGAGGGTAGGGTCAGAGGAGGAAAACTGGAGGCAGGCTCATGTGGAGTGGAAACACTGGCATGACCTGGATGGGCTGAATGGTCTGTTTCTAGGCTACATCTTTCACGTAATTCCTTGCAATAATGTCCCTGTCTGAACACCATCCATAACAAATTAACTGTCACTCTTCTACTGGTCTCCCATTCCACAAAGGCTTCACTTTATTTCCTTTGTTCATCTGATGAGGATGGATTTGCTAACTTCAACATGAGGACTTCATCCTTTATCGAAACCAACATTTGATCAGAGGTGGGCTCTTCAGGAAAGTGCCAAACCCAAGGTGACATGTTGTGGTGAAGGCTGCATTGCTGTTCTGGTTGTGCTAGCCTATGACCTTTGACTCCCCCACCTTGAGAATCCAAAAGAGGCCTCAGTTGAACAGAACGGTGGCACCTCCAACAGTGCAGCACTCACCAGCTGACCTGCACCGGATACCTCACTCTATCCTACTCACTGCCATGCTCCCTCACTTGCAGGGAATGTTCAACAGTGAGGGAGCAGAGCATTGAGAATGATGGAGCCATTAACCGGTCTGGAATGACCAGAGAGCAGGCTGATTGAGTGCGGTATCAAAGATCCCTTGAAAAACTGAAATCAGTGGGTATTGAGGAGCAAACTCTTATCTGGTTGGAGGCATACCTGGCATAGAGGAAGATGGCTGTGTTTGTTGGAGGTCAGTCATCTCAGCTCCAGGACATCTCTGCAGGGGTTCCTCGGGGTAGTGAAGAACTGAACTACTTTCAAGTGCTTCATCAATGACTTTCCCTCCATCAAAAGGTCAGAAAGAGGATGTTCACTGATTGCACAAAGACCAGTACCATTCACAATTCCTCAGATACTTAAGCAATCCATTTTCAAATGAAACAAGATCTGGACAATAGCCAGTCTTGGACTACCAAGTGGCATCTGTGCCACACAAATGCCAGGCAATGACCATCTCCAATTAAAGACAATCTGACCTCCAGCTCCCCTTGACATTTAATGGCATTATCATGACTGAATCTCCCACTGTTAACATCCAAGGGATTACCATTGGCTAGAAACTCAACTGGACTCACCATATAAATACAATGGCTACAAGAGCAAGTCAGAGGCGAGGAATACTGCAGTGAGTAACTCACCTCCTGACACCCCAAAACCTGTCCACCATCTACAAGGCACAAGTCAGGAGTGTGATGGAATACTCCCCACTTGCCTGGATGGGTGCAGCCCCTTGAATGTTGCTCAACACGATCAGTGACAAAGCAGCCGGCTTGATTGGCACCGCATCCACAAACATCCACTCCCTCCACAACCAACGCTCAGTAACAGCAGTGTGTACTATCTACAAGATGCACTGCAGAAATTCACCAAAGATCCAAATACAGCATCTTCCAAACCCACGACTATTTCCATCTAGAAGAACAAGGGCAGCAGATACTTGGGAATGTCATCTCCGGCAAGTTCCCCTCCAAGTCACTTACTATTTTGATTTGGAAATACAGACCATTCCTTCACTGTCGCTGGGTCAAAATTCTGGAATTCATTCCCTAAAGGCATTGTAGGTCAATCGACAAAACACAGACTGCAGCAGTTCAAGAAGGCAACTTCTCAAGGGCAATTCAGGATGGGGAAATAAATACTGACCTGGCCAGCGCCACCCATGGCCACAAGGGAATAAATTTAAAATTAAACTCACTCGAGTCTCTAACAGGGCTTTTATCCACAGCTATCTGTTTCCAAAGTAAGAGGCGATACCATTTAAGCCAGATCTGACAGCAGCAGGGAATAATAAGGGACTGGGAGAGTCACTCGGCATCTGTTTTTCAAACAAGTGGAGTGCAAATATAATTATGAAACTAAAGCTGACTCCCTGCATCCATCACAAGAGAAATCTGTCCTTGCACTTCCAGGTGGAAAGCATTGTTGGTGAATTGTTTCTCCAGAGTACAGGAGCCATTTCTGACTGAAATTGTTTAACTACATTGTGGTGTTGGAAATTCAATGTTCACTTTATTTAAAACATACATCTTTCTCCGCTTGATAATGAGGTCATTTCTGACGTGATGGCCTAATTCGTAAAGGCATAGCCTGACCACTGCACCCACTTGCTGTTGGCTGTGACAGGATGAGCAAGCTAATGGCACAACCCCTACAGGAATAACATTGTCATCTCTGTCAACCATTCATTTTCAAACAGATGGTTCGATTTTCAGTCAACCGAGAGGGTTGGGATGAGATATGGGTTGGGAATACTGCAAGTTTGTGCAATTGATTAGTCGTGCCCAACTCAATATCAGTGGGTAGTCAATGGAGGGCATTCATAAACTGTCTTTTATAATTGGAACACAGACCTTTCACACTATGTGGTACGGCATCACAACACAAAACAAAGTCAGGGGATGTTCACTGTCATGATTAATCCACCTAAAACCTTCTCCCCACTCCCTGACCTGCACCCATCGTGCCAATGCCAATACAGGTGTTGCCTGGCAACAATCACAGCCAAGCGGTTATGAGGCCATTTTGAATTCTCCAGTAGATGCCTCAATATTGTAGTGCCTTCTGTCTGTCCGTCACAAAACTATGGCTCCCAACTCGGCCACTGCTGATAGAGGGTCTCCCGATGGCCCTCCAAATTTGAGTAATCACATGCCATCAGGAATTAAATGTTGAGGCCTACTCCCTTGCCCTCAAATTGGTTGACATTTTCAAAATGAAGGTGAGTCAGTATCATATCACGTAGGGGCAGGACACAGGAGTGGTGCCAACATTAGATTCTTGATGCAGAAATGAAGTTCAACACGGTGTCCCAGGATTCTGGTTGCAAGAGAAAGCTCAAGTCCATATGACCATAGCATGATCTAACTTTACCTTCAATTTGAGGGAGAGAAGGTTGGGTCTAAGACTAAGATAAATCCCCAGGACCTGATCAGGTGTACCCGAGAACTCTGTGGGAAGCTACAGAAGTGATTGCTGGGCTTCTTGCTGAGATATTTGTATCATCGATAGTCACAGGTGAGGTGCCGGAAGACTGGAGGTTGGCAAATGTGGTGCCACTGTTTAAGAAGGGCAGTAAAGACAAGCCAGGGAACTATAAATCGTGAGCCTGACCTCTGTGATGGGCAAGTTGTTGGACGGAATCCTGAGGGACGGGATGTACATGTATTTGGAAAGGCAAGGACTGATTTGGGATAGTCAACATGGCTTTGTGCGTGGGAAATCATGTCTCACAAACTT
>NC_057722.1:8437802-8453994 GCF_004010195.1 Chiloscyllium plagiosum | reverse complement strand
CTGGTACAATTGCAACATTTAAGAGGCATTTGGATGGGTATATGAATAGGAAGGGTTTGGAGGGATATGGGCCGGGTGCTGGCAGGTGGGACTAGATTGGGTTGTGATATCTGGTCGGCATGGACGGGTTGGACTGAAGGGTCTGTTTTCATGCTGTACATCTCTATGACTAGTGTTTTAAATTCAAATAAGGACATTAGTTAGGGTATGAAGATATAGCTGATTAATGCGATTTGGGAAATAAAGTGATAAGTCAGTAGAAGTTCAATGTTAGACATTTAAGGAGATAATTCATAACACTTAACAAAGATACATTCCAAGGAGAAAGAAAGACTCTAGGGTAAAGACACGCCATCCATGACTAAGAAAGTTAAAGATAATATCAAACTGGAAAAAAAACATACAATTCCTTGGAGATTAGTGACACATCAGAACATTGGAGAGGAGACAGTTTTTTTAAAAAAAAGAATGACTTTAAAATGTCAAGGTGGATGACATTGGAGTAGGAGAGAAAGCTAACCAGAAATATAACAACAGATAGTAAAAGAATCTAGAGGTATTTAAAAAGGAGAAGAGTAGCTAACAGTGAGGGAATTAATCATCAGTATAAGGCAATGGCATCATCGTAAAAGATGCAAATAACATCCCAGAAATAATCTTAAATCAAGAAGCAAAAGGATTCAAAATAATTACCATGACCAGGGAAAGGGTATTGAAAAGAATATTAGAACTAAAATCTAACAAGTCCTCAGATCTTGATGGGTTTACCCAAGAGTCTGAACAGACATTTGCTCAAATAATAGATGTGTTAGTTTTAATTTTCCAAAATTCCCTAAAGTTTGGAAAGGCACCATCAGATAGGAAAATAATTAATATAATTCCCCTATTGATAAAGAAGGGAGGCAGAAAGACTGAAGCTACAAGCCAGTTATCCTAACATTTGTCTCAGGAAAATTCTGGCATCTACTATGAAGGAGGTCATCGCAGGCTCCTTGGAAATATTGTTGTAATCCAGCAATCAGCATGGTTTTATGAAATAAAGTCATAGAGATGTACAGCACAGAAACAGATGCTTCAGTCCAACCCATCCATGCCAAACAGATACCCCAACCCAATTTTGTCCCACTTGCCAGCACCCGGCCCATACCCCTCCAAATGCTTCCTATTCATATACTCAGCCTGATGCCTTTTAAATTTTGCAATTGTACCAGCCTCCACCACTTCATCTGGCAGCTCATGTAACACCCTCTGCGTAAAAAAGTTGTCCCTTAGGTCTCTTTTTTATTTCTTTCCCCTCTCAGTCTAAACCTACACCCTCTAGTTCTGGACTCCTCCACCCCAGGGAAAAAACTTTGTCTATTTATCCTGTCCATGCCCTTCATGATTTTATTAACCTCTATAAGGTCACCTCTCAGCCTCCAGCGCTCCAGGGAAAACAGCCCTAACCTATTCAACCTATAGCTCAAATCCTCCAACCCTGGCAACATCCTTGTAAATCTTTTCTGAATCCTTTCAAGTTTCACAACATCTTTCCTATAGGAAGGAGACCAGAATTGTATGCAATATTCCAATAGTGGTCTAACCAATGTCCTGTACGGCCGCAACATGACTTCCCAACTCTAGTACTCAATACTCTGACCAATAAAGGAATGTGCCTTTTTCACTATCCTATCTACCTGCGACTCCACTTTCAAGGAGCTATGAACCTGCACTCCAAGGTCTTTTTGTTAAGCGACACTCCCTAGGACCTTACCATTAAGTGTATAAGTCATGCTAAGATTTGCTTTCCCAAAATGCAGCACCTCACATTTATCTAAATTAAACTCCATCTGCCACTTCTCAGCCCATTGGCCCATCTGGTCCAGATCCTGTTGTAATCTGAGGTAACCTTCTTCGCTGTCCACTACACCTCCAATTTTGGTGTCATCAGCAAACTTACTAACTATACCTCTTATGCTCCCATCCAAATCATTTAAAGAAATGATGAAAAGTAGTGGAACCAACACCGATCCTTGTGGCACTCCACTGGTCACAGGCCTCCAGTCTGAAAAACAACCCTCCACCACCACCCTCTGTCTTCTACCTTTAAACCAGTTCTGTATCCAAATGGTGAGTTCTCCTTCTATTCTATGAGATCTAACTTTGCTCACCAGTCTCCTATGGGGAACCTTGTCAAATGCCCTACTGAAGTTCATATAGATCACGTTTACTGCTCTGCCCTCAGCAATCCTCTTTGTTACTTCATCAAAAAACTCAGTCAAGTTTGTGAGACATGATTTCCCACGCATAAAGCCATGTTGACTATTCCTAATCAATCCTTGCCTTTCCAAATACATGTACATCCTGTCCCTCAGGATTCCCTCTAACAACTTGCCCACCACCGAGGTCAGGCTCACTGGTCTATAGTTCCCTGGCTTGTCCTTACCACCTTTCTTAAATAGTGGCACCACGTTAGCCAACCTCCAGTCTTCTGGCCCCTCACCTGTGGTTATCAATGACACAAATATCTCAGTAAGAGGCACCACAATTATTTCCCTAGCTTCCAACAGAGTGGAAGTAGTGTTTGATTAATTTATTAGAGTTCTTCAAGGAAGTAACAAGCAAAGTGGATAATGGGGAATCTGAAAATGTGTTGAACTTGGATATCAGAAGACCATTTGACAAGGTCTCACATCAAAGCTTATCACAAAATAATACGAGCTCCTAGTGTCAGAGGTAACATAATAAATGGATAGAGAATAGGTTAGCTAACAGAAAGCAGAGACTAGATTAAAGTGGGTCTGTTTTCAGTAGAGTTTAAAAGAATTAAAGGGGATCTGGTATGCTTCCAACAGGGCTAGGCAGACTAGATGCAGATAGCATGATTCCCCTTGTCGGTGAATCTAGAACCAGGGAACACAGACTCAGGATAGGGGTATGCCATTTACAACTGAGATAGAAAACATTGCTTCACTCAGGGAGAGGTCACCCTTTGGAATTTGCTCACACAGAAGGCTGTGAAATCCAGATCACTCACTAAAATGAAGGGATGGATTAAGGGATTTTTAAATACGAAAGGCATCAATGATTATGGAGTGAAAGAGGAAATATGACATGGGGGTAGAGGATCAACGATGATCATGTTGAATGGCAGAGTGTTCAAAGGGCCAAATGGCCTACTCCTGCAGCTAGTTTCTGTGTTTCTATATTTTTAGCTTGGCAAGATGCAGCAAATGGAGTACCACAGGGATCAGTACTCAGTTCTCAACTACTTACATTCTACATTAATGACCTTGATGAAGGGACTGAATGCGTGAAAGCTAAATTTGCCGATGACACAAAAATAGATCGAAATGCAAGTTGTGAAGAGGACATAAGGAGTCCCGGAGGAATATTGATGGGTTAAGTGAGAGGCAAACTGTTGGCAGATGGAGTATAATATGGGAATATGTCCACTTTGGCAGGAAGAGTACAAAAGCAGCATTTTATTTAAATGGGGTGAGATTGCAGAACTGTGAGGTATGGAGAAGTCCTACTATGTGAATCACAAAAAGTGAATACTCAAGTGTGGTAATTAATTAGGAAGGCAAATCCAATGTTGTCACTTTGTTATAGTCTTACAGGACATTGGTGAGACTACATCATGAGTGCTCTGTACAGATTTGATCTATAAAGGGACAGAATCACATTAAACATCTGTTCAGGGAAGGTTCACTTGAATTCTTCCCGAGATGGAGGGGATTGTCTTTTGAGGAAAGATTGGGCGGGCCTGTATTGATCGGAATTAAGAAGAATGCAAGGTGATCTTATCAAAAGACATGAGATCCTGTGGGAATTTGAGAGGATGGATATCGAGATTATTCCTTGTGAAATATTGAAGTGTTTCTCTTGTGGGAGAGACTAGAATTAGGGGATGTGGTTTAAAAGTATGGGACCTCCCATTTAACTCAGAGATGAGGAAAATTGCTTTTTCTCAGACTCCACAGACTCGTGACGCTCTATCTTCCCCAGAGAGCAGTGGAGATGGGTGTTTGTACATTTTTAAGATTGAGTCAGATAGTTAGTTGATTAACAAAGAAATAAAGCATATAGGGAATATATAGGAAAGTAGAAGTCACAATTAGATCAGCCATGATCTCATCCAATGGTGAAGCTAGTTCGAGGGTTCAAATGGCCTACTCCTGCTTCTTATTTGTATGTTTGCACTAAGTCCCAATAAGAGACAAAAGGAGATGACTCCCGTGTCAACCCAATGGCAAAAAAATCCAAGTCACTGCTCCCTTGTTTACCACAGAGCACTAACATTACAGCAAGATGAAAACAGAGCTTATTCCCTGAAGTGAGCCCAGTCTAGAAATTAAAATCCGGTGTGCATTGCACAATAAACTTACTCTAAAAATCTGACTAGTTGCTGCTCCTGATTGCTATCCAGTAAGGAGAAGTGATGGCCTAGTACTGTTATCATTGGACTATTAATCCTGAAATCCAGGTAATGTTCTGGGGACCTGGGTTTGAATCCTACGGCGGCAGATGGTGGAATTTGAATTCGACAACAGTCTGTGGTTGAGAGTCTCATGATTGTTGACAAAACCTATCTAATGTCCTTTCGGGAAGGAAACCGCTATCCTTACCTAGTGTGGCCTACGTGTGACTCCAGACCCAAAACAAATGTACCCAGCAATAATGTGTATCACCAGAGGACTCCTGAGGAGAAGACATAGCACACGTGGATGTACCGTGGGATTAGTGACACTTGCGCATTGTTTCTGTTTGATTTAGAAATACTCAGGTTGGGAAAGAGATTTTGAAGTGTGGTTTGGCATTGTCCGAGTCTGTGGTGAGGGTTGTGCACTGTGCTTCACTCCAAAGCCTAAAGTTGACCAGTTGTAAACCAGAAAAAGCATTCTCATTTTGTTATTTTTAAAAAAGGTAGATTTTAGAGAACACTTGGCCTTTTTGTTGACTCTTGGGATTTAGGAGCTGGTGTCTGTATGGGGTCTCAAGGGTCTTTGTACTGGGATATAGTCTCTGTACCTGAGGAGGTGATGTAAACTGATAAAGTATGGTTGCATACAACTGACTAATGACAGTGTAAAGAATGTGCTAAGTGGCATGGAGATCCCTCACCTCAATGAGCACTGCAAAGTCATGGAATAATTAACAGGTACAGTCACCAGAGAGAAAATAAAAGCAGTCGCAGAGATAGAAAAACACTCCTTTTTTTCCTCATTACTTTGAAGTAAAGATGATGATCAAACTGGATAAAACGACAGGAATTGAGAAATTGCTATTCTCTCAGGGATAGAGGACTGTCCTGACACACCTGTATGACTGGGCTGTCCTGACACACCTGTATGACTGTGAACAAGCCATTGCTGGGTCTCCCAAAGAGTGGTCAACATCCTCAGTCAGCAGGAAGGAGTTCTGCTTAGTGAATAGTCTGAGACCGCATCAGTCGGACGCTTAGGTGTTTCCAGGAAGCTGTCATGGGGGAAGCGATGGGCTAACGGTATTATTACTAGATGATTAATCCAAAGACCCATGTAATCTTGCAGGGACCCAGGGCTTGAATACCAATTTGACTTATGGTGGAATTTGAGTTCAATCCAAAATCTGAAATTAAGAGACTGATGATGACCATGAAACCATTGCAGATTGTTGAGGAAAGCACATCCGGTTCACTGGTGTCCTTTCAGGAAGAAAATCTCTCAACCTTTACCTAGTCTGGCCTCCATGTGACTCCATACCTACTGCAATGTAGTTGATGCTGAATGAATTTTAAAAAACCTTTCATTTTGAGATGGCTGTAGGTGCCTCGGCTCTGCAGGTCGCCTGAATGTTTGGATCCTGGAGGATAGGCATTAGTGAGATGTGCATGTCACTGGCTCAGCCAGCCTTTATTGCTCATCCCTAATTACTCTTGAGGAAGTGGGCTGCCTTGAACCATTGCAGTCCATGTGGTGTAGGTACATTCACAATAATGGTAAGGTGACAGTGCCAGCGATGGTTAAGGAAATGATATATTTCCAAATCAGGATGAGGAATGGTCTGGAGAGGAGCAGGAGGATGGTGGTGTTCCCATGTACCTGTTGTCCTTGTCCTTTTAGATGGCGTACTGCAAATGATAGGTTTGAGGGATCCATCAAGGGTCTTGGATGTACATATGTGGTAGGGTGGCGTACTGCGCTCTGTACAAAGTGACATTCCAGTGAGAAAATTGCAGTCGTGTCAGAGGTGGCTGTGTTGAACAGACCACCTTATCGTGGAGATTAAATTGCAGTAGTGTCAGAGGTGGCTGTGTTGAACAGACCACCTTATCGTGGAGATTAAATTGCAGTCGTGTCAGAGGTGGCTGTGTTGAACAGACCACCTTATCGTGGAGATTAACTTGCAGTAGTGTCAGAGGTGGCTGTGTTGAACAGATCACCTTATTGTGGAGATTAAATTGCAGTCGTGTCAGAGGTGGCTGTGTTGAACAGACCACCTTATCGTGGAGATTAACTTGCAGTAGTGTCAGAGGTGGCTGTGTTGAACAGATCACCTTATTGTGGAGATTAAATTGCAGTCGTGTCAGAGGTGGCTGTGTTGAACAGACCACCTTATCGTGGAGATTAAATTGCAGTAGTTTCAAGACCAGATGTTCTCTGAAGATATATCAGTGGATAAAATATAAACTGTCATAAGTATAATCCATTGACAGGATGAGACACAACCCACTTAGAGTCAGGACTCAAAACTCTGATGTTATCTCTCTCTCTCTGTCTCTCTTCTCACTTTCTCTCTCCATAGACAATGCCCGACTTGCTGAGTTTCTCCAGCACTTTGTGTTTGTCTCAGATTTCCAGCATCTGCAGTGTTTTGCATTTACAGTTAATAGCATTGCGTTTTTCCCGAGAAGCCATTGAACGTTACCGGAAAATGTTCTGTCTGTTTGGGTGGCTTTCTAGTAAGCTCCCTTACTGTCTCACCAACTATATCATTATATTAATCTACGCGCCACATTTTCCATTGGTCCCCAACTCGTTTCTTGCCCTTACGTCAAATGTTCAACGTCTGCTAACACATCTCCAGCAACAGAAATAAGCAGATGATCCATTGAAGGGTGAATGACAAAGGAGGCAAAGTTGAACAAAAATCCAAGTTTTTGGCACTCAGCAAATAAATATCACCTGGAGGGGACCCAAGTGTATGTTGCTTCGAGAGATGTGGTGTCCAAGGGACATGCATGATGATGCAACCCCAGAAAATTAACATTCAGCTAGATCCTACAATTATGAAATTCTTTGATGAGGCTGTCGTTTGAAATGCTTTTTTTTGGGTTGTCTTGCCAGGTTGCCTGGACTGTTGGTACTGTTTAATGTTTTTTATAGGGTACTCGATGGTCAGTTACCTCTTGACACTTTTACCTAAAGTTAAGCATGCCATAAATCAATGAGGATCACCCCTAAATGTCACTGCTTGCTGTGTTCAGGGAAGAAAGTCCCAACCTATCAGGTGCAGGACAGATCCATCACTGAATTAATTTGTGACCTTTTCCGCAGGAACTTTTAACAGGGGTTTGCAATAAGGATGAGGATGTGCATTCAGGAAGAGACTCACTAATTATTTTAATGCATTGGATTCAGTTTTAATACATATTTTCATTAAAATTAGATCTCTGAGATAGAGTAATTTCCATTCTTTTATTATTGCTGTTCATAATAACCAAGTGATTTATCCAAAATGAATTTTCATATAGATATTAAAATGAAATTAAATTGAACTGAATTGAAGTGCTGCTAGGTAGATTAGCATAACCATTCTGGGCTACTCCTACACTGTGCTGTCCTAACACTTGCTACTCATACAGAGGAAGGCCGCTGCACTTGTTGCTTTGGTATCTGTGGCAGGCAGCCTCTGGGCGTGCTTGAGTCCTGGTGTAGGTGCCAGGTGGGTCTGTGCAGTATTCATGTCACTGTCAAAGAGGCTAAGGATGTGCCCTCAACAGAAGAAGCATCTGGCGTAGAGCCCCCAAAGATATAAGGCAGCTGCGCCCTTCCCCTTTCAGGGACCACCCGCCCAATGGGGCAATAATTGGCAACGGGTCCATGTGTCTTCAGGCATTCTCAGCTTCCCGAGGCTCAGTGTGGATACTGCGAGGGGTGGTCTGTCCAAACATGGCCGCCCTCAATGGCTGTCAGTCGAGGAGGCCATTCACCCGCACACCATCAACAAGCTGCCACTTGGACCATTGATGGTCTCCTCCAAACAGGTGGCCACATGGTTCCAAGTGCTTCTACAGCATCGACCAATTCACTGGTCAGATGGCTGACTTAGCGGCAGAGGGCTGAATGTCACTGCACCCCTCATCGATCCTTCGATGGGGAGTGACCACACTATTGCTGCCTCCATTAGCTGCTCCTGCTGTTGGCACTATTTCTAAATGTGTGTAAACACCCACTGATGAACAAGTATCTGCCCTGGCAGACAGTGCATTGGACTGATATAGCACTGATAACAGATCTTCCAGAGCTCTCATTTGGTCCCTGATCCAGGATTAATCACTCCTCCACTCGAGCTTTGCAGCAGAACCACACTCATTCAGGTGACTCAACGTTTGTAACCTGAAGCCTCCTGCCTTCACCAAGGCCTGTATAGCTTGTACTCAGAAGGTTGGATGCTACCACCCATTGGCTAACTCTCTCTCAATGGGCTCCACACCCAGTTCATTTGGAGAGATGGCTCATATTGTCAATCCCATTACCATTACAGTGCTAGAACCACCTCCCTTTATTTGCTATAAATTCTGTGTTAGGATTGAGCCCTCCACTATCACCTGATGAAGGAGCATCGCTCTGGAAGCTAGTGTGCTTCCAATTAAACCTGTTGGATTATAACCTGGTGTTGTGATTTTTAGCTGAAAATGTGTTGCTGGAAAAGTGCAGCAGGTCAGGCAGCATCCAAGGAACAGGAGAGTCAATGATTTGGGCATAAGCTCTTCTTCAGGAAGAAGACTTATGCCCGAAACATCGATTCTCCTGTTCCTTGGATGCTGCCTGACCTGCTGCGCTTTTCCAGCAACACATTTTCAGCTCTGATCTCCAGCATCTGCAGTCCTCACTTTCTCCTGTTGTGATTTTTAACTTTGTACAGCCCAGTCCAACACCGGCATCTCCAAATCCTGTCTTGGACTGTGAGCATATGAGTCACCTTTGTCTTATAGGCGAGCTGTGCTCATCAATTCATGCCATGTTCTATGCCCAGTGCCTGGGAACCCAGCTGCAAGTGACCATTCAACCTTATCAAAGCAGCTGTCACCCCTGACTGATCGTGGAGTCTGGTTTGAGGTGACTCTGTGTCTACTGTACATCCTGGATCCTGCCAGATACATCGGCCAAGCACCTGGCCCCACAGCTCACAGGTGCCATTGCCTTCTCTATCATTTGTGGCCTCTGCCTCCCATTCACTGGAGACAGTACCTCTCTCTCCCTTTTCTCACTGTCTGCAGGAACATCTGCACAGATGGTGAGGGGAGCTCACTGAATCATGGATCCTCACTTCCTTTGATTTCAACCGTTGGTTCCCTTCTTGTCTTGCTCTGTGCCCCTTCCAGTGCCCTCACTGGATGCATCTACTCACTGAATGTTAAATATGGTGTCCTCTATTGACCCTTCCATATGTCACCTGTAATGGTTCAACTTCCCCAACTTTAATTCAATACAGAGGAGGGAAGATCACCAAGGGCATGGTTGTCACTGTGGATTCTGTAGTTTCCATACGTGTGTGTGCTCTCCATACTGGGATAGTTCCTGCAAGTCCCTCGTGGGGATAGTGGTAATGTGCTATGACTCACTGGGTGTTGCTTTGAAGTTCAAGACTCGCTATTCCTGGAGTAATCACAAAAATTTAAAGATTTCTTTTAAAATATGCAAATATTCCCCAATTTACCTGATGATCGACAGAACACATAGGTTGTGTTTCTGTAATTATCAAGAGTTAGTGTTTATTAAAAGTAATTGGACTCTAACTACAGATAAACTCACTGGGCGGCACAGTGGTTAGCACTGCTGCCTCACAGCGCCAGAGACCCGGGTTCAATTCCTGCCTCAGGCGACTCTGTGTGGAGTTTGCACATTCTCCCCGTGTCTGCGTGGGTTTCCTCCGGGTGCTCCGGTTTCCTCCCACAATCCAAAAATGTGCAGGTTAGGTGAATTGACCATGCTAAATTGCCCGTAGTGTTAGGTGAAGGGGTAAATGTAGGAGAATGGGTCTGGGTGGGTTACGCTTCGGTGTGGACTGGTTGGGCCAAAGGGCCTGTTTCCACACTGTAAGTAATCTAATCTAATCTAATCTAAACATTTATAAACTGTCAGCGCAAAACTCCGCCAATTAAAACACTCACAGGTTCATAAGATACAGGAGCAGAATTAGGCTATTCGGCCCATCGAGTCTGCTCTGTCAATCCGATCATGGCTGATATGCGCATCACCCCCATTTTCCTGCCTTCTCCCCATAATCCTTCTACCCATTCCCAATTAAAAATCTGTCTAACTCCTCCTTAAATTTACTCACTGTCCCAGCATCCACTGCAGTTTGAGGTAGTGAATTCCATAGATTCACAACCCTTTGGGAGAAGTCCTCAACTCTGTTTTAAATTTGCTACCCTTTATCCTAAGACCTTGATTTCTCATTCTCGAATGTCCCATAAGAGAAAGCATCCACTCCATGTCTATTTTACCCACAACCTCTGTCATCTTGAATACCTCAGTTTGATCTCCCCTCATTCTTCTAAATTCCAGTGAGTATTGGCCTAAACTGTTCAATCTCTCTTCATACGACAAACCCGTCATCTCTGGGATCAATCTAGTGAACTTTCTCTAATATCTTATAAATTCCCCATTGTATACAGACAGATATACCCACACACAGGTTCAAAAATGTAGGTTGCGGATGAAGGGAAGAAGTAGGTTCCTCTTCATAAGCATTGCTGAGATGTTTCTTCTTATTCCAGTGCTGGTTAAAATGCTGCTTCATAGTCATCCTTCTCCAGCTGCTTCCACTGGTTTTCAAAAGTCACAGGGTGACTGGTTCACTTATAAAAGCTCTCTGGCTTATTCATTAATAGTCACAGCTCACAGCAACTGCTGAAGGGAAGATAAACTGATTTGCTTCAGGGTTAAAAAGGATTTTTCAGCAGAGAACAGAGAGCGTAGTCAGTGGACTGAAGGTTTTCCTGTATCTTGTGCACGGCCCCAAATTGTTCAGCTATATGTGAGTCACTCGGGTAATTATGAGCAGGCAGGAGACGTTTGTCATTGGTACCTGGATGTTGGTTCACAAGTCAGTTCCCTACTTGCTGCCAACCACAGTTCTGATGAAACACAGCTCTTCAAGTCCAGTTCATCTACAACCACTCCTGTCACCCACAGCTGTGCAAATAGTGTTCATAATGACCATCAAGTAATTTGGTTTTAACCTACGCAACACCCGCCTTTACAATTGTTCTTTTTTGGTTTAGTCCACAATTAAAAAAAAAACACAGAAAGATAAAAAGACACAGTCTGTACCACTATCCATCAGGCCCCAGGCTGATGCTGCATAGAAAGAGCATGAAGTCCTCAAACCTGTTTTAAATTTGCTACCCTTTATCCTAAGACTTTGACTTCTGATCCTCGAATGCCCCATAAGAGGAAGCATCCACTCCATGTCTATTTTACCCACAACTTTTGTCATCTTGAATACCTCAGTTTGATCTCCCCTCATTCTTCTAAATTCCAGTGAGTATAGGCCTAAACTGGTCAATCTCTCTTCATACGACAAACCCGTCATCTCTGGGATGGAATTGAAATTAAACTAATAAAACCTAGAATATAAGGCTTATTTCAATAATGATGACCGTGAAACTACCTTCAAATTGTTGTAAAACTCATCTGGTTTACCAGTGCTCTTTATGAGAGGAAACATGTCATCCTTACCTAGTCTGTCGGTGACTCCAGTCACATAGCAATATGGTTAACTCTTAACTGCCCTCTGAGATAGCCATTCAGTTTAAGAGCAATTAATAAAAGGCAACAAATATTGGCCTTGCCAGCGATGACAATATCCCATTAAAAAAAGGAAGATAGTCAGTGGAGACTTTTGCCCTGCTTAAGTGACCTACATATTAAAAGCTTCAAGAATCACTGTGTCATGGTCTTCTTTACTTCCAGTGGGATGGCCTATTCTGCAAGAATCATAGAGTCCCCACACTGTGCAAACAGGCCATTTGTCCCAACAAGTCCTCACCGACCCTCTGAAGAGTAACCCACCCCTTCCCTATTACTCTACATTTTACTCCTGACTAATGCACCTAACCTTCACATCCCTGAACACAATGGACAATTTAGCATGGTCAATTCACCTAACCTGTACATCTTTGAATATGGGAAGAAACCAGAGGACCTGGAGGAAACCATTCAGACACGGGGAGAATGTGCAAACTCCATAGAGACAGTTGACCAAGGCTAGAATTGAACCCAGGTCCCTGGCACTGAGCCACCATTCCACCCAAATGCTTACAATGCTTTCTGCATCTTGCCAAAGACTTAAGATTCAAGCTTAGGCCAATAGTTGGTGACTGCTCTGTTGATAGCATTTGTCCCTCATATTCACAAGTGCCCCAGAGTGCTGGCACACAAATCCAGACTGGCACTTTCAGGGAGTGCTGCATTGTCAAAGGTAGAGCCTTTCAGTTCAGGTGTTTAGCCAGGGTGCTAACTGCCTTTTGATGTGAATGTAAGAGATTCCATGGCTCTGTTTTGAAGAGTAGCTCCAACTAATATTTATCCTTTGATTTAAAGTCCCTGCCAAAAGACAGCACCTCTGAAAGAGTCACTTTCTCTCAGAAATACACAGGAGTCCTCCATTCACAGTTACAAGAAAAGCAGTTATGCTGCAAATTCTGCATACAACAATAAAGATGATGCTGGTCATTGACTCTGTGCATAGTCAACATTTTACAATGAAGAGAGATGTATGAAGGTAGAGATAGTTGTTTCTAAATGCATGAATGCCTTATGCAATTGCAGTCAGAATTCTCGAGAGAAAGAAGGAGAGAGAAAGCAAGCAGTCACACAAAGCATCACTTATGTCAGCTGGATGCTTACAAAGAGACACTATTACAGGACTGGATGTTAAAACCCCACCAGCTGGTGTGCAGCCTATTTGCAAATCTCCATTCTGCAGAGCTGATTCCATTAGGCATGAATGCATGGGACCCCAGTAATCTTTATTTATAGCCATCTCTCTTAGAGGACAGGGTGGAAAAATAATCAGCATATTCCTGACTTTCTGCAGCCTTATAATTGATGTATAATGGTTGATTGTCAAACTCGATGAGTTAAAGGCTATGTTACATCCATGCAAACTGTAATATGTCTCTTGATGATTTTAGTTAATGAGCATGTGTTACATTTGTGTAACTTCCCTCTGTTTGCTGTTTTAGCAGGAGTGCTTGCCAAATTTAAATGAAGAAGTTTGGAGTTGATAAATGAAAGTGAAACATATGTTGATGTATGCGCCCTTAGGATATCCCAAAGCAATTTGCAATTGAAGTTGGTTAAGGAAAACGTTTGATGAAAATACCCAGAATTCTCCTGATCTTCTTAAAGATACAGCCACACATTTTAACTAGACAGAGTTTAACAAGTTTAACATGCCATTTGAAAGCTGGCAGCTCTGAGCCTTTGGGTTTCCCTCAGTCATGCGCTGGAGTTTGGAGTTGGTTTCTGCACTCAAGTCTGTGGAGTAAACCCTGAACCCATGGCTTTTTGACCCAGAGACAGAGAGCCACAGTTGATTTAAGATATGGCTTAGAAAGCAGTCATACAGGAAGCAGCCTCCTGTACATAGTAAAAACAGAAAGAACTATAGATGCTGCAAATCAAAAGCGAAAACACAAATTGTTGGAAATGCTGAGCAGGCCTGGCAGCATCTGTAGAAAGAAATCAGAGTTAATGTTTCAGGTCCAGTGACCATTCTCAGAACTGTTCTCAGTGATGAGGAAGGGTCACTAGACCTGAAATGTTAATTCTGCTTTCCCTCCACAGATGCTGCCAGTCCTGCTGAGCTTTTCCTACCAATTTCTGGTAAATATACAACACTACTTATGCTCCCATAAGTAGTGTTGTATATTTACTGGTTCTTGAAAGAGTTAATGTATTGAGCTACAGTCAACTCAGCTCAGTCTGCTGTTGTCATGTAGCTCTGGGCAGAGAATTGGTTGGAGTCTGGCATGATCTGCTGAAAAGAGATGTGTCTTTTCTGCCTTCTGTTAATTGCAGTTAATATATCAAAGAGTTAATGTAGCCTGTATATGGTTCCTGATATTTAATAAGCTGCATCTTGTTATCTAAGACGCGTGCCTCTTCTGCTGAAACTTAATCATGGTCCATGCTGCACCGCTGACTACTGAACAGCCCCTTAGACTAGAACACAAAGGAAGATTGGTGGCAGGAACCCTATCCTGATCACAATCCTCCAGTAGTTGTTCCCCAAGCATCTGAAATAACATGGTGGCAGTACAAGGCATCACATCAAAACAGCACAACTTCAAATCCATTTCAAAACCTAGAGTTGGCTTGCTAGAGTTTCACAATGAACATTTCTTTAGCGCTCAGAGCAATTCCTGATGAAGGGCTTATGCCTGAAACGTCGATTCTCCTGCTCCTAGGATGCTGCCTGATCTGCTGTGCTTTTCCAGCATCATACTTTCAACTCTGATCTCCAGCATCTGCAGTCCTCACTTTATCCTGAGAGCAATGAAGACACTATTAAATGATCAAGGCAGAACAGGCGATTGGACAATCAAGCAAGAACCAATCAAACATGATTACCCATATTACTTGTACAGAATTTTTATTTAAAAAAAAATAAAATATCTATATGGCTTCAGAGAGTTCCAATAATAGACCTTTGAGGATGTTATGTTGAGGTTATACAGGACATTGGTGAGGCCTTTTCTGGTCGCCCTGTTATAGGAAAGATATTATTAAGTTGGAGAGGGTTTCGAAGAGATTTACCATGATGTCACCAGGAATGGAGGGTTTGAGTTATGAGGAGAGGCTGGATAGGCAAGCAATGATAGCGGTCAAACAGCATTCGTAGAGAGACAGCAAGGTTATTTTTCGAGTCCCATGGATGCTGCTTTTTCCGCTGTGGTTTCCAGCACTTTTTGTTTTCAACACAGATTCCTGCATCTACAATAATTTGCTTCTACCTGGATAGGCTGGGACTATCTTTCACTGGAGGGTAGGAGGTTGAGGGGGTGACCTTCTAGAGGTTTATAAAATCATGAGAGGTATAGATAAGGTGCATGGCAGGTGTCTTTTCCCTAGAGTTGAGGATTTCAAGACTAGGAGACATGTTCTTAAGGCGAGAGGAAAAAGATTTGAAAAAGACACAAGGGGCAACTTTTTGACACAGAGAATGGTTCATGTGTAGATGTGGTGGATGCGGGTACAATTGCACCATTTAAAGGAGATTTAAATAAGTACATGAATATGAAATGTTTGGAGGGATATGGGCCAAGTGCAGGCAGGTAGGGCTAGTTTAGTTTGGAATTCTGGTCAGCACGGACTGGTTGGACCGAAGGGTCTGTTGCCTTGCTGTTCGACAGTCTGCTTCTTTGACTGTATAAGGTATAGGACCAGAATTAAATCCCTCCCCTCCCGGTACTTTCTCCTGCCACCGCAGGAATTGCAAAACCTGTGCCCACACCTCCCCCTTCACCTCTGCCCAAGGCCCAAGACAGCCTTCCACATCCATCCGAGTTTTAGCTGCACTTCCATGCGTCATTTACTGTATCTCTTGCTCCCGATGTGGTCTCCTCTACACTGGAGAGACAGGATGCCTACTCGCAGAGCGCGTCAGAGAACATCTCCGGGACACCGGCGCCAACCAGCCCTACCGTCTTGTGGCCGAACACATCAACTCCCCCTCCCACTCCACCAAGAAAGTACAGGTCCTGGGCATCCTCCATTGCCACTCCCTTTCCACCTGACGCCTGGAGGAAGAACACCTCATCTTCTGCCTTCGTACCCTCCAACCACACGGCATCAATGTGGATTTCACCAGTTTCCTCATTTCCCCTTCCACAACCTTATCCCAGTCCCAACCTTCCAGCTCAGCACCATCCTCAAGACCTGTCCTACCTGTCCATTTTCCTCCCCACCTATCTGCCCCACCCTCCCCTTCG
>NC_057722.1:8411887-8437625 GCF_004010195.1 Chiloscyllium plagiosum | reverse complement strand
CACGCTCTCCCCGTGTCTGCATGGGTTTCCTCCGGGTGCTCCAGTTTCCTCCCACAATCCAAAGATGTGCAGGTCAGGTGAATTGGCCATGCTAAATTGCCCGTAGTGTTAGGTAAGGGGTAAATGTAGGGGTATGGATGGGTTGCGCTTCGGCGGGTCGGTGTGGACTTGTTGGGCCGAAGGGCCTGTTTCCACACTGTAATGTAATCCAAAAAAAATCTAATCTAATCTAATGTAATCTAATCTAAGAAAATCCTGTCCCAATACTTTATTTCCTCCCCAGAAGACTAGAATCATTCTATGTAGCATTATGTTTTCTGGGCAGCTGACTCCAACAAAATTGCAACTCAGAGAATCACAGTTTTTCCAAGAAAGTTTTGGAATTGATTTTATGCAAATATATTTTAATGTCCTCATGAGGTAAGATGGATGTTACCCAACAAGGAAGCTTGCTTTAATTTGAATTATTTTGACAACGTGTACCATGGTTGAGGCAGCGGTACCAGGGATTTGAAATAAAGTGGGGAGTTAGTTGATTACACATTCTTCTTAGTTAAGGAGAAATGCAGTGGGAATTACACCCAGAATTGCAGTCGGATTGAAATGTCAATGCCTGGCCTGCTGAGTGTTTTCCAGCGATTTTTGGATTTAAATGTAGTCATGGAAACATTGAAAAACGTGCTTCTATTATCTTGAGTATTAGTTTTATTCCAGTCTATCTTGTGATAGTTAAAGTTGCCCAGTTTTGCCAAGCTTTGGCATATAACTCTGAGCTGTCCCATCAGTTCACTGTTAATGTAAAGCCAAAATAATGGTTAATGGTGAGGCACCACTGTCCAATGGCTACTTCCCCCTTCCCAATGGCTGTATTTGTGACTTCTGTCGGCTTCCCTTTTCCCTCCAACTTACAGGCCAAGTCCCTTTAAGATTTGTTCCCATCTTTCTGTGTTGTTTCTAGCTCATTGAGCTACAATAGTAGTTGGCCTCAGGAAGTGAGGGAACACCATGGGGCGTCCCATTCCAGTCCCTCAAAGAATCTGACTGTTTGGTAGTGCCCTCCTATCCCTCCAGTTTGGCCCCTAACACTTGATAGAATCATATGACAGAGGAAGAGGCCATTTGGCCCATCATGTCTCTGTTGGTTGGTAAGTGTTGTTCAAAGGATGCCATTCCTCTGCAGTTCATTCTCACCCTGCAAATGTTTCCTTTTCAGAGCAGGTCTAGTTCCCCTGTGGAGGTTATTTTTGATTTTGTCTCCACTACCATTTCATCCTCATCTTGCCTCTGGTTATTTTTCATAGGATCCCTACAACACAGAAAGAAGCTGTTCATTCATCAGCCCTTCAAGGACCCACACCCCTACCCTATCCCTGTATCCCTGCATTTCTCATGGCTAACTCACCCAGTGTGCACATCCCTGGACACTATGGGCAATTTAGCATGGCCAATCCACCTAACCTGCACATCTTTGCACTGTGGGTGGAAACCGGAGCACCCGGAGGAAACCCACATAGACACAGGGAGAATGTGCAAACTCCACACAGATAGTTGCCCGAGGGTGGAAATGAACACAGGTCTCTGGAGCTGTGAGGCAGCAGTGCTGACCACTGAACTACCGGGCCGTCCTGTGCTCTCTCATGACCCACCTACCTGTCAGAGACTATTGTCTCTCTTTATTTACATTATCAACCCCTTTTCAACCTTTTAGCTCTGAAAGCCCCAGTCTCATTCAAGATTATATAGGGGTCAGTGCTTCTGATCTTGGGGCCCTTCTCTCTCTGTCTTTTCCCTGGGCCTGGATTCCAAGGGCTGGGCCATGGACTCCATTGGACCAGGCCATGCTTAAGGGTAAAGTGCTGCAGTGGTTTACCATTACATCCTATAGGACAGCTGACCAGGAAACTCTCCTACTCTTGCATACTAGAAGGTGTTAGACACTACCAGTCAATCCCTTGGCCATATTATGAATGATTTCCATTGCCAGCAAGTTCTGGTGTGGGACTTGAACATGGAGCTTCTAGTCCAGGGGTAGGGCACAACATGACCTCTGGGGGACCTCTAGCCTTTTACATTCCCTCATCTGCTATGTCAGTTATGTTGGGACTGTTCTCTTTTTGCATTCTCAGTGGGCAAGTATCCAGTCAGAAATCTCTTAACGATCCCAGACTGAAGGAAATGGGTTGGAGCTGGAGTAGAATTGGGAGGGCAAGTGGAAGTCTTCCCCTGGGCCACAAAGAAGATGCTGTTCAAACTTAAACTAGAGGAATAGCTAGCTGTGAACTGCCCCGCCACAAGGAGAGGGGAAAATCCCAGAGTAAGATGACTGTGTTGGTAAGAAGTATCCCACTGAGACACTTTGGCAAGGCAAATCACAAAGCACATGGTTTAATGATGAAAGTTTGGTGTGTTATTTGAGTCTCAGTTCGTTGACACTTTTGCCACTGAGTCAGAAAGTACTGAGTATAACTTTTGCCGCAGGCTGTGAGCACAAAATCCAAGACTTTGAGGGAGTGCTGCACTGTTAGAGGTTTTGTCTTTATATTGAGACATTAAAGTGAGACCCCATCTGTCTGATTCTGGGGAAATGTATAAGATCCCATGGTGATACATTGAAGAAGATTAGTCCATCATCTGTGTAATATTTATTTGTATTTACGTAATATTTGTAATATCCTGAAACCAGCATCACAGAAGAAGAAGTGAAGATGTTCGCTGATGATTGCACAATATTCAACAGCATTTGCTACTCTCAGATACTGAAGCAGTCTGTGTCCAAATGCAATGAGATCTGGACAATATCTAGGCTTGGGCTGACAAATGGCAAATAACACTCATGCTACACAAATGCCAGGTAATGACCATCCCCGATAAGAGACAATCTAACCATCATCCCTTGGCATTCAATGCTGTTACCATCACTGAATCCCCATCTATCAACATCCTGGGAGTAATCATTGACCAGAAACTCAGCTGGACTCACCACATAAATGCAATGGCTACAAAAGCAGGTCAGAGGCTAGGAATACTGCAGCGAGTAACTCACCTCCAGACCCCCGAAAGCCTGTCCACCATCTACAAGGCACAAGTCAGGTGTATGATGGAATACTACTCACTTGCCTGAATGAGTGCAACTCCAACAACACTCAAGAAGCTTGACACCATCCAGAACAAAGCAGGCTGTGTGATTGGCACAACATCCACTCCCTCCACCATCGACACTCAGGAGCAGCAGTCTACAAGATGCACTGCAGACATTCACCAAAGATCCTCAGACAGCACCTTCCAAATGCAAGACCACTTCCATCTAGAAGGACAAGGGCAGCACATACATGGGAACACCACCACTTTCAAGTTCCCCTCCAAGCTCCACACCATCCTGACTTGGAAATATATCGCTGTTCCTTCACTGTTGCTGGGTCAAAATCCGGAAATGCTCACCCTCATGACATTGTGGGTCAACATACAGCCGGTGGACTGCAAGCGGATCAAGAAGGCAGCTCACCACCACCTTCTCAAGGGCAACTAGGGACGGGCAGTAAATGCTGGCCCAGCCAGTGACGCCCACATCCCACAAAATTAATTTTAAAAAAATCATTATCTCATTGCTGTTTGTGAATGTTTGCTATTTGAAAATCAAAAAAAAAAGCCTGCACAAGCACAACCTGACCTCTCCACAGATGGCTCCTTGAGATTCTTCCAGCATTTTCTTGTTTTTGTTACAGATTTCCAGCATGGAAATCCAAAAATGGATTGAGCTTTTGCACTAGCTTATGTGATTCTTACAACACTTCATTGGCTATCGAGCTTTTTGAGATGTCCAGTGTATTGTGAAAATTGCTATACCAATGCAAACCTCTCTTTACTTTTGAAGAGACCTAAATTCTCAAATAACAGGTTGAGATGTCTATAACTTTTCACAACCAGTTACTGCTCTCTCTCTCTCCACACTTCAACCATCAAAGAGCTTTGGCTTGACATTGGGTCAATACAGGGGAATAATGGAATGAATATATTTTTCTGGTCAGGTTGATTTATAGCAAGCAATTGAATTACAAAGCTGGACATGGTTGAGTGAGAGAGGGAAATAGATTTACCCCAGTGAGGTCTTAATTTAATCAGATGATTCTGGAGTGCTGGAGTCAGCGAGATGGGATGTAATAGAATGTAGAGTGCTGCAGGGGTGTGTTCTGTTCATTGCCACAGAAGATAATGAAAGGAGCTTGAAAAGAGCCAAGGAGCTGCCTGAATGTACCTAGCAAAGTGATTTATTGGTAATTTACCTCAGTAATATTTTGAAGGTTCTCCTCTTGTATCTCTTAAAGGCATCAAATTCTTTCCTGAACCAGTGTAATGGTGGCATAATTAAATTCTCATTGATAAGACTGAGAGATATGTAACTCTTCTAGTAATCAATAAACACTAATGTTTATTTTCTAGGTGGGGGGGGAGGTACAATCGGAGAAATTCTTCAGCCTTCGAGATGTGCACACCTGATAAAGGTGTCTTGGGCATTTAATGATTGGCCCAGTGTGCAGAACTTATTTGTCAATGGAATTTCCTTGGAAGTCTGTTTCTCACTTACAGAGTCAGCACTCCCGCTTTCTACCCTCCCCTTCTCCTCAACGTGTTAGGAGATGGATCCAATCCCATGCTATATCAGTGCCCATTCTTCTCATTGTGATAGGTCTGCTCAATCATGGAGATCATGAAATTTGTGCTTCTTCTCCTTGGTCAGAGGGTGCAGACACCAATTATAGTGCATCGAATTCCGCCTTAATTCAGTCAAAAGTCACAAAGCACCATGTTATAGTCCAACAGGTTTATTTGAGAGTAAAAGCTTTCAGAACGTTGCTCCTCCAAAACCTAGTGCTTCCAAATAAACCTGTTGGGCTATAACCTGCTGTTGTGTGATTTTTAACTTTGTCCACCACGGTCCAACACCAACATCTACACATCATTTATTCCAGTCAACCAATTTAGCCATTCCAGGATTTTCCTAGGGTAACAAGGAAGCCCTGAAATTCTGTTTTCAACCATTTAATGTCACAGCTTATATTTAAGACATGAAATTGAGATGGTTTGAAAGTAAAAGTAAAGAGATGTATTTATTGCAGAAAGTCGGGAGGGTTAGAATGGCCCTTCGCTTTAACCCCCTCAGTCAGTTTGCAACAAATGTTTTGTTTTCTTTTTAGCACAAAGCCACCTCACACTTCAATCAAAATGTAATCACTTGATCAGAATTAGTTAACCAATTGCAAACTTACTCTTGAGTGAAAAAAGGTTTGTGACCGACTAAGCCAGAAAAAAAGATAATATGTGAGATCAAACACACACACACACACTCACTCTCTCTCTCTCTCTCTCTCTCACTCACACACACACACATATACACACACTCACTCTCTCTCTCTCTCACTCACTCACACACACACACATATACACATGCACACATATATATATATACACACAGACACATATATACACACACACATATATATATATATACACACACACACACACATATATACACACACACACAATTTGGAAGCTTAAGAAGGGAAGTGTGGCTGGGTCGAGAAATGAGCTCAAGAATTGACAGTTTAAGAAGTTCTTAGCTATCTTAGAAAACATCTACTGAAATATGGTTCATTTGTATATTTCTGAATTTGAAACCATTGTCCTTATAAGCTAGATATTTGAAGACATGTCTTGTATAAATGTCTTTTAAACTTTGTAATTGTATTTGCATCCACCACCTCCTCTGGAATTTCATTCCACACAGGAACAAATCTCTGTGAAAAAAAAAATGCCCCCATGTCTTTATAAACCTCATTCTTCTTACCTTAAAAATATGTCCCCTAGGCTTTGATATCCCGATCGTCAGGAAATTACTCCTGCCATTCACCTTATCCATACCCCACATTATTTTATAAACTTCTATTGGGTCACCTCTCAACCTCCTGTGCTCCAGTGAAAAAAGTCCAAGCCTATCCAGCCTCTCTTTATAATTCAAACCCTCCTGTCCTGGCAACACAGTAAATCTTTTCTGAACTGTCTACAGAATAATAATATCCTTCCTATAACAGGGAGACCAAAACTGGACACAGTACTCCAGAAGAGGCCTCACCAACCTCAACATGAAGTCCTCAACTCCAATACTCAAAGATCTGAACAAGAAAGGCAAGAAGATTAACTTTTTAGCCACCCTCTCTACAAGAGATGCAAACTTCAAAGAATTATGTACCTGAACCCTATGGTCTGTGTTCTACAACACTACCCAGGGCCCTATTTTTAATTGTACAAGTCTTATTTTTGTTTGTTTTACCAAAATCTAATGCCTCGCATTTGTCCAAATTAAACTCCAACTGTCATTGTTCAGCCCATTGATCCAATTGATCAATTTCCTCCCAAAATGGCACCTTGGCATCTTTTATTTCCACCTGAGAAAGCAGTGAAGATCTCCGATTTCACATCCCATCTGAAAGCCTCTGGAGTTTCAGCCAGGATTATATGTGAAAACATTACAAAAAAAAAACATTTTGTGGAAGCTTTTTATCTCGGATTTATCAGGACAATTTGCAAGAGGCGAACATTTAAAATGCATGAGTGCAAAGTACTGATTAGATATCAAGTGCACTCTGACTGATAGTGATGTTGAACTGGAGAATGCACCAGTTAGATGATGACTGAGCGTTAACAGCCAAGATTTGTTTAAATGATGACTTCTTACTGTGGAGAAAACAATTAGGAACTACAGATTGTCTGGTCGGTGTGGACGAGTTGGACTGAAGGGTCTGTTTCCGTGCTGTACATCTCTATGACTCCCTAAGTTCACAGCTAGTTTAGAAAAGGTGCATTTATTGTATTCCTTTTGCTTGTGGAGAATGGATCATGCATCTGAATGTATGTCACATCAACAAGCAAGCTTCATTCATATCTCAAATTAGATGCTAGTATCACAGTTGGCACACTCAGGGTTATTCAAGCAAGTGGAATCATACAATGTTTAGGGTGGACTTTTCAAGCCTGGGCTGGTTGAGTATGGTTTGCATTCTGATTATTATGAACAATCAAAGCAATAGGCTGTTTGATTCCTTCAACCAGCTGCCAGAAAATATTTCTACTTAGGTTCTAACTCATAGAGTCACAGCTGTACAGCATGGAAACAAACTCTTCGGTCCAACTCGCCCATGCCAACCAGTCATCCTAACCTAACCCAGTCCATTTGCCAGCACCTGACCCATATCCCTCTAAACCCTTCCTATTCATATACCCATCCTGATGCCTTTTAAATGCTGTAGTTGTACCAACCTCCACCACTTCCTCTGGCAGCTCATTCCACGCACCACTCTCTGTGTGAAAAAGTTGCCCCTTAGGTCTCATTTAAATCTTTCCCCTCTCACCCTAAACCTATGCCCTCTAGTTCTGGACTCCCCCACCCCAGGGAAAAGACTTTGTCTCTTTACCCTATCCATGCCCCTCATGATTTTATAAACCTCTATAAGTTCACCCCTTACCCTCCGACATTCCAGGGAAAACAGCCCCAACCTATTCAGCCTCTCCCTATAGCTCAAATTCCAACCCTCCCAACATCCTTGTAAATCTTTTCTGAACCCTTTCAAGTTTCACAACATCTTCCTCCTAGGAGGGAAACCAGAATTACACACAGTATTCCTAAAGTCACCTAACCAATGTCTTGTAAAGCCGCAACATATTCTCCCAATTCCTATGCTCAGTGCTTTGTCCAATAAAGGAGAGCATACCAAACGCTGCCTTCACTATCCTATCTACCTGCGACTCCACTTTCAAGGAACTATGAACCTGCACTCCAAGGTCTCTTTGTTCAGCAACACTCCCTAGGACCTTACCATTTAGTGTATAAGTCCTGCTCTGATTTGCCTTTCCAAAATGCAGCACCTCACATTTATTTAAGTTAAACTCCAGCTGCCACTCCTCAGTACATTGGCCCGTCTGATCAAGATCCTGTTGTACTCTGAGGTAACCAGGCACTTTTTTTTTAACCCAGCTCAACAATAGATGCAGGAAGGAAGCTTTCCTGTATGCTTAGGTTTGGAACCAGGGAATTCAGTCTCAGAGTAAGGGCCGAGTCATTTTGGAATGAAGGGAGAAGGAATTTCTTCATTCATAGGGTAGTGAATCTTTGGAATTTTGTACTCTAGGGAATTGTAAAGGTTCAGTTCATTAAATATGTTCAAGACAGAAATCAATAGATTTCTAGATAGTAAGGACAGCAAGGAATGTTGGGTCACATGAAAAATGACATTGGGGTAGAAGAGCAGCCACGATCTAGTTGAGTGATAGGATAGGTTTGAGGAGCCAAATGGCCTACTCCTGCGCCTATTTCCTGTGTTACAACCAGCAAGATAGCAATACTTCAAAAGTAGTTCATTGTCTGCGAGTAGCTTTGGGATGTGGTGATGTTGTGCAAGGTGTTATACTAACAGAAAGCAAGTTTTCAAGCTTCATTTGTTCCTTCAGCTTTACAGATCCTTTAAATTCAACATTGTGACATTTTTCTTCTGTTGGACCTTACACTGAGATTTTCTAATTTACAAAAATGCTCACCCTCTATTTCTATAACAGTCTCCCATCCAATTAAGTCCATCCTGCAAGGCGGATACCATGAATTAGATGTTCCCTGGGGAATTCCTTAAATGAAACTTGCTCCCTGTAGCACTGCTTCACCTCTCTAACTAACTAAAGCCCAAGGCATTCATAATCCTTTCAGTATAACTGAGACAGCTGGCAAAATATGATGGCATTTTCTAATGCATTGCTGGTGGTTACTGTCAGCTGCCTATGATTTTATATCCTACACCAACTAAGTCAGGTTCTTCCAATAACATGTCAGACCATGGTGAAAGGTCCCAAACCCCAGAAATTATCCCGTTGAGCAAAGATCGCTGCATGGAGCTACAAAATATTCGTACATCCAGCTTGAATTGTAGAATTTTTATTCATTCACGGGATATGTACTTTATTAGCTCAGCCAATTGTCTAATCCATAATTGCCCCTGAGAAGATGTTAATGAGTTGGTTTTATGAATCACCACATTCCTTTTGGTGTATGTGCAGCCACAGTACTGATAGGGAAGGAGGATGTTTTGACCCAGTAGCACGGAAATAATATCGTTTCAGGTCAGGGTGATGTGAGGCGTGCAGGAGAGCCTGCAGGTGATGGTGTTCCTGTGTAATAGTTGTCCACCTGTGTTTCTAGGTTGTCGGTTGCTGGTTTAGGCGGTGCTGTCGGAAAAGCCTTGGTGCATCTTGTAGATGCTTGATACTGTTGCCACTGTTCATTGCTGGTAGAGGAAATAAATGCTGAAGGTGCCAGTCAAGTGGCTGCTTTGTCCTGGATGGTAATGAGGTTTTTGAGTGTTGTTGGAGCTGCAGTCACACAACTAAGTGAAGAATATTCAGTCACATCCTGACTTACGCCATGCAGACAGTGGACAACCTTCGAGGAGTTGGGCTGACTTACTCACTGTAGAATTCTACCGTGCTTTTCTACCCACAGTATTTACGTGGCTGGCCAGTTCATTTTCTAGTCAGTGGTAACTCTGAGGATGTTGGTAGTCAGGCATTCAATGATGGTAATGCCATTGAGTAATAGGATTATTTTGAATCCTCCCTTGGTCATTGCGTGGCACTTGTGAATGTCACTTGTCAGCCCGAACCTGGATGTTGTCCAGATCTTGCTGTATTTGGGCACAAATTCCTCTGAGGAGCGGAAAATGATGCTGAACATTGTGCGATCGGCGGTGAAAATCCCCACTTCTGAGCAGCGATGAAGAGCAGGTCATTGATGAAGCAGCTGAAGGTGGTTGGCAAAGACCAGAATTTCTTTACCTTTGGCTTGAATGTTCTCCTTTCCCCTTCCGTTCTAGAGTATGATCACTCGGTACCAACTATTTTGTGTTTCCACTCTCTTTGACGGGTCAGTAGTCCTGTTGCCTCAGA
Source organism: Chiloscyllium plagiosum (assembly GCF_004010195.1). Lineage (NCBI taxonomy): Eukaryota > Metazoa > Chordata > Chondrichthyes > Orectolobiformes > Hemiscylliidae > Chiloscyllium > Chiloscyllium plagiosum. Next base: position 8,427,644 of record NC_057722.1, on the reverse strand, counting down.
GTTACTCCATATGCAGTGCTGGGAAAGTGTTGCATTCCCTGAGGTGTAGTCTCTCAGATGAGACATCAAATCCAATGCCCCATCTGCCTGCTCAAGTCAGTGTTAAAAGCACGCTGGCACTGCTTTGGAGAAGACAGGCGAGTTATTCCTGATGTCCAAGCTAATGCCGATCTTTCAAGAAAATCTGAAAAGGATAAGAGAAAAGAAACTGACAGCGTTCCCCCACTCCCTTCCAAGTTTCTAAAGGAACAGAAACTGAAACTGAGACTGGAAATCAGAACTTCAGGGAAGACTGAAACAGGTCGAGGCTACATGAAATGAGGCAGAGCCTTCAAGCTCAGTTGCTGCAGGGGATGAGTCTGGTGCTGCAGGACAGGGAGGCTGGAGAAGACAGAGTTTGGATCTAGATCCTGAGACTAAGTTGCTGTAGTTGAAGGTAACATTGGTAGGTCTATGCTACCTTGGCCAAAGAAGTTCTGCATATACTTGTGGGTCTGGGAAGGATGTTATTCCAGAGTCATTGTGGATTCAATGAGCCAAATGGCCTGCTTCCACACTGTCGGGATTCTATGATTCTGTCATTTGTGCTGAAGTCTGTCCCAGTTGAACTTGTGTTGGTTGCACACTGCTGTTGACTGAGAATTCAGAGTAAGAGAAGAGCTGAAATTCTTCATGAGGAGGAAATGGTTTTGAAGGGTTAAGTGACCGAATGTGTACTGCTAACCAATTCATAAGAAGTATACTATCAACTACAATTTGCCTGACAATGCATCTTTAGCTTATATTCATTCCGGATGCTAGATTGTAAGGTGTGATCTAAAATTGTGTTTAGTGCTTACTTTTTTTCACTCTTGAACAGTAAAACACTTTTGTTTCAAACCATAGAATCTGTGACATCATTCCAATAGTAATTAACTGGGATTTTGGATGTCTTTTTTGTTAAAAGAAAAATGACCCCTGTGGCAATTGTCACAATTATTATTCCCATTCCCTCTGCTGAATGCAAGGCAAGGGCAAGATTGTTTTGTGGCAGTGATGTGATTCATTGTATATTAAATGTGATTAATTACATGTATGTGGAGGACATTATATGGAGTTTCACTTGAGTACATGCATGGAGAGCTCTTGAGGTGCAGTGATAGTGTCCTTACATCTGAGCCAGGAAGCATGGATTCCAGACTGATTCCGGGGATGGCAGAACTGACATATGAAGAAAGACTGGATTGAGTGGGCATGTGCTCACTGGAATTTCAAAGAATGAGGGATGATCTCATAGAAGCATATAAAATCCATTTGGGGCTGGATGTGGGAAGAATGTTGCTGATGTTGGGAAAGTCCAGGACTAGGGGTCACAGTCTAAGGATAAGGGGTAAGCCATTCAGGACTGAGATGAGGAAGAATTTCTTTACTCAGAGACCTGTGAACCTGTGGAATTCTCTCCCACAGGAAGCTGTTGGGACCAGTTCATTAGATCCATTCAAGAGGGTGCTGGACCTGGCACTTGTGGCCAAAGGGAGAAAGCCGAATGGGATACTGAAATTCAATGATCATCCATGATCATATTGAATGGTGGTGCAGGCTCGAAGGCCGAATGGCCTACTCCTGCACCTATTTTCTACGTTTCTAAGTCCTACCTGCTCCAGAGGTGTGTAATAACATCTTTAAACAGGTTGATTAGAAAATGTCTTAAATGTAAATAAAGGGACACATATTGTACCCATGGTTGAGTTAGAAGATATGTACTTGTCTCGTTAACTCTGCAATAAGCGTGAAACTGAATTAAGACTGACCGTTGGCAGGTCTGAAGACCTCCTCGTGGGTCTGCTCCTGGGCCTGGCCAAACTGGCCATTAACAGGTCGAGGCAGCGGGCCGTGGAGGGGATCGTTAGGGCCGACTGCCTGCCCCTCTTCCGCGGTTACGTTAGAGCCCGGGTGTCCTTGGAGAAGGAGCACGCGGTGTCAACCAACACCCTGGAGTTGTTCAGGGAGAGGTGGGCGCCGCGGGTAGTGGAGTGCATTATTTCCCCCTCCAACTCTATTTTGATTTAGTCTGTACCCTCCCCTTCACTGTTTTGATCACACACAGCACTGCCCTTTGATGTGAGGCAGTGTTTGTCACTGGCCACCCGGGTGTTTAAAAAAAGAAAAAAAAAAAAGAAAGAAAAAATAAAAGAAAAAAAGTGGAGTGCATTATTTCCCCCTCCAACGCTATTTTGATTTAGTCTGTACCCTACCCTTCACTGTTTTGATCACACAGCACTGCCCTTTGATGTGAAGGGCAGTGTTTGTCACTGGCCACCCGGGTGTCTTCCTATCTTCCTGGTGGTGGAAATTGAATAAAGAATAAAGACACTTTGTGTCTTTCACTGTGTCTCACACCTGCACACACACACCATGGGTGCTGGGGAAAAAAATAAGCACTACCGCACTTAGGTGGTAGTGTGGGGGTTAAATTATTTTTTTTTTAAAATAAAGCACAGTTCTAATTAAGACTGACTGTCATGCTATTCTGCGGCAACTGACTATCTAGATAACAACAGAACGGATGATTGGGGTGGGTGTCTTTGAAACCAACTCATTGTATAAATCAAGGCCATCAGAAAGGTAAAGAATGAAATGAGTAGACACAAATAGAATTCATTGCAACCCTGGAAAGGTGGTAGTCTTGGCTGATATAATGTTGATGCACTGTAGATATTGGCTTTTTTAGTTTTGACATATTACAGGTACAGATTGGCAAGTTTATTCAGATAGTTTGCATACTGATTGTTCCATTGCAGTATTGTACTGATGTTAGCACATCCACACTGTACAAGTCATCTTCTAGCTAAATTATTTTCTATCTCTCTCTTCTCTCCTCAGATGTGCCAGAAGAGCGATGGACGAAGGATCACATTTACCCAGGGATGGCCCCCACATTGAAGGGAGCAAAGGTGGCCTCTCCAAGCTCTACCCCCAGCACCACAGCTCAGAGCAAGCCAGGAGCAGGAGCCAATCATTACAGCCTGTCCACAGTCGCCACGGTCACAGTGCTGGGGCTGATGTGTCATTGGCTGTTATAGTTAATGATGCATTGTGGGTGCACCTGCCCGCTCTTATTTATCCAGTATTACAACTATCACGCAGCTTTTATTCTTTGTTGGAGGCCAAGTGATGCTTTAGGATCTGTGTTCTTGTAATATAGATGAGAGCTGCAATATACTATCGCAAACTGTTGGTCTTGAAAGGATTTTGTATAAACAAAACGAATCATGTGAAAAATGTACATAGTTTGTATAAAAAAAGCAGTCGATTTAGTCAAGATAAAGGAACTGCCCGAGATAAAAATAGACAATCTCTTTGAACATGAATTCAGACACTGAGGCCTAATAGCATTTCTTGATTTTTGCAGCCTGCTCCTTTAGTTGTCTGACTAACTCTCAAGATCTATTGATTTGACTCCCTTGGTGTATTGTAGGCCCCAACATTTATCCCCCTGCTGGAGTAGCCATCTGGAGTATTATTATCTCTAATCCTGGTTAATAATCGGTGGCTGGTGCTGGAAAATGTACACACATATGCTGGCAATAAAGGTGAGCAGATCCAGCAATAAGTGTCTGGATTGAGATCATAAAGTCATAGAGAGGGATACAGCATAGAAACAGACCCTTCAGTCCAACTCATCCATTCTGGCCAGGTTTCTTAAACTAAACTAGTCCTGTCTGCCTGCATTTGACCCACATCCCTCTAAGCCTTTCCTATCCCTGTATCTGTCCAGATGTCTTTTAAATGTTGTAATTGTACCTGGCTCTACTACTTTCTCTGGCAGCCCATCCCATACACGCACCACCCTCTGTCTGAAAAGGTTGCTTCTCAGGTCCCTTTTACATCTTTTCCCACTCACCTCAAACCCCTGCTTCCCAATCTTGGACTTTCCTACCCAGTGGAAAAGACCTTGGCTAATCTTGACATTATGAACCAAACAAAGGGGGTGGGTGAGATGGGGATATGGGAAGTGGGCGGGATGGGGTTTGGGAGGTGGGCTGGCGATATGGCGGGATGGCGATGGGGATATGGGGGGTGGGCGGGATGGGGATATGGGAGGTGGGCATGGTAAACTGCAATTGTATCTGCTGCTTTACCACTAAGATCAGAATCACAGTGACTCATGCTGAATGCATTTACTGAATGGCTTCTAAGCCTCTCCCACAGAACTGAACCTTTCACATCGATATTACGGGCTGAGAAGTATCAAAAGGGAGGGGAGTTCTTCCCTCTCGTGACAAGTTTACTTTTTGGAAAGGGCTTCATTTGTTTACGTTGAATTTTTAAATGCTTGTTCAATTTGAAGATCAAATTTCCCGAAGGCCAGCTCCTGTGGTTAACTGGATTTGGGATCTTCTGATGAACATGATTTGGGTGTTTCTAGTTAAGGGGTATTTCTGTGGAAGGTAATCACTGGTTTTATTTGTAACATGAATGTGTTTTTTAGGTAAGTGGTGCTGATTCTCTGCCTCATAAAGAATGGACTGGTCGATGGTTATAATCTAGTGGGTTTTGTCTCTTTGCTATGCCAACAGTTATCCCTCATCCAGCACTCTCACAATATCCAGTTGTTTAGCTCGTTGTAGTTTGTGACATGATGCTATGCTGCTGTCAGTGTTTGTTGTATTCTAGCATTTTCCGTCAACACTGGGCAGCTCCTCAGGTCACTCTGTAGATCATCTGATCCTTCCCGCAGCTCCAATACATCTGAAAATCCAAACTTTGCCATCAATGAACCCCAGCTGGATTTCTTTTGGTCTATCTAATGCAATGTTGAGCCAACTGTTCCCTTTCTCAGGTGAAAGATCTTTTGGCACCATTTGGGAAAACAGATCAATTGTGGGGGGGGGGGGGGATTGGGGTGGGAGGTTCTCACCACTGAGTCCTGACCCAGCATTTGCCCATCGGTCAGCATCCATAGCAGATCTTCTGGCTGTTTATAAAGAAAAAAAGAACAGTAGAACACAGGCCCTTCGGCCCATCAAGACTGTGTTGACACATGACGCCATTCTAAACTAAAAACCTTTTATCTCTACACAGTCAGTAACCTTCTATTCTCTGCTTATTCACATATATGTCAAGATGGCTCTTAAAAGTCGCTATTGTATCAGTCTGAGCCACATCCTCAGTAGCGCATTCCAGGCACTTACAACACTGTTTGTAAAAAAAATTGCCTCTCTCACATCAGCTTCAAACTTACCCCCTTTCACTTTAATCCTGCGCCCCTGAGCAAATGGCATTTCAATTCTGCGGATAAAAAGCCTGTTTATCGCTTTGTGTTTTGTGGGATCTTGCTGTGCGCTCACCAGCTATCCAGTTGCCTCACATTGCAGTGGAGACGGTGCTTCAAAAGCATCTTCCTGCCCGTAGCGTACTTTTTGATGCCATGAGATAATAAAAGTTGCAACATAATGTGAGTGTCTTTCCCATCTTTGATTTATCATTTCTATATATAGCCTAATATCTGGAAGATTGGGAGTTCACATTTCAAAATGCTTCAAAGAATCTTCAGAGATTTATTTCTTTTACTCTGCAACATGTGCGCTGCAGATGGCTGCTAGCAGGCCTTTCCTTGGCTTGTGACGCACACTTGTCTCCCTCCCACTCTATCCCCAGATCGACACAGCCTCTTTCCAGCTGCCATCTCTCTGATCCTGTTTGGCAGTGCCATCTGCTTCCAGCAGGATGGACATTCAGAACAAGCCAGTTGCCCCCAACACCCGCACGAGGAAGAGATTCAAACTACACCTCACAGTGGGAGAACATCTGGCCTCAGCCAAAGCTGAAGCCCCTCTCCACCCCCAAACTCCATGATATCTCTGTGCTCTGTTGACACACGGATATTTCTGGGGCAGTACCACACCAAAGGTTCACCAGATAAAGTCGTAGAGATGCACAGCATGGGAACACAGCCTTCAGTCTAACTCGTCCATGCTGACCAGATATCCCAACCTAATCAAGTTCCATTTGCCAGCATTTGATCCATATCCCTCTAAACCCTGCCTATTCATATACCCATCCAGATACCTTTTCAATGTTGCAATTGTATGTTGGTGCTCTCAGTTTTTTGAATGATGCAATTGCTTCCTTTAGAAAAAAAGCAAGCCAGGCATTGCTTTATTTCAGAAGGAGGTGTTTTTGTCAGTTAACATTCATCAAAAACACTTAAGCCTCACTCAGCACCCAATGTTCAAGGTGCTGCTGTTACACCATTGAGTTTTTTTTTTGACCCACAACTTCGTACTTTGAAGGAACACTATTCTTCGGAGCAGTAAGTCTATCTCATTCTGTGAGTCTGGGAGAACCACCCATCCTCCCTCTTTGGTGGTTCAACTTCTGTCATAAGGGGAGGTGCTGATGGGGGTGAAGACCCTTCAGTTTATTATTATCACTCATCGATGCTCCTCAAGCCAGCTGTGTCCTACATTACTGGAGAGCTGTGGGTAAATCATTTCTGACCATCTCACCTTTGAGGGGGACTCTCACCACTCAAATACACCAGCTGAATTAGAACTAGTATTATTGTCCTGTATATAAAAATACAGTGAGAAGTGCTTTGTTCACCTGCAAAATGCCAAGTGTTGCCATGTTCTGGTGCCATCTTGAAACATTGAATATAATGCAAGATTTTACTGCAGTAGAGTTCATCATTCCCTGTTCTTCTTATTACTCCTACCCCCAATTCCTCCATTCACTGCTTGACATTGGTCAGGGACTCAGTAATGGGCTCCAGTGTCTTGTCAGTGCAGTAGCTAAGACCTGGAGTATGCAAAGTCTGCCTGCTCACTTTTGACACTTTCACGTCGATGCTTCACTTTGTTTTAAAATCGACCAGCATTTGATGCCCATCCTTGTTTGCCCTTTAAACTGAGTGGCTTGCTAGGCCAGTTCAGAGAGCAGCAAAGAGTCAGCAGTGTTGCTGTGGGTCTGGTGTCATGTGTAGGCCAGACTGGGCAGAGATGGGAGATCTCCTTCCTTGAAGGAGTTTAGTGAGCGAGATGCATTTATGTGACAATCAATGTTCGAAGCGTATTTGCTATGTTACTGGTCTAGCTATGCACAAACTTGGATTTGTAATCCAGAGATGAGTTTAATATCCCGTTGTGGCAATTTGAAATTTTGAATTCAATTTAAAACAAACACCTAGAAATGAAATATTGAAGTCAGTAAAAGTCTCTGTGAGGCTCTTTAGTTGTCATATGTGATTGGATTCAGTCATTAATGTGGCAGACTTTTAATTGCCATTGGAAGTGGTATGTGTAGAGGTTCGCTCTTGGGAGATGCCCCCTCACCCAGAGCCATCGATTGCAGTGAGGAGCACCATGTCTTGTAGAAGTAGACATCCCTTTACAATGTACTTTATTTAAGTATCTATAAAAGATGCCTTTGGCTTTGTCAAAAGATCACTGATAGTAGCTCGGAGCTTTTCACGACTGATCATATGAGACCTCAGACCTGTTTGAAGGGGTCAGGAAATTACAGTCCGATAGGCTAATCTTCTAATCTCACCTTTAGCATCTAGGCGTGCTCCCTCAGGCCTTAACTGTTGCTCGGTTGGTAGTGCCCCTCCTTCCGAGTTAGACACCTGAGAGGTGACATCCAACTCCGCAGACCAACACATTAAAATATTATAGTGCAAAACTGGAGGGAGCACTGCACCATTGGAAGTACTGTTTATCATACCAGGTGTTGAACCAACAACTGCCTTCTCCAGTGGGTGTTAGAGCTCAGACAGTCCCTCCAGAAGAAGAACAGGGAGATTTTCTCCTTGCTCTCTTGACCAACACTTATCCCTCAACTGACATCTGAAAACACAAATTATCTGGCTATTAACATGTTGTTTGTGGAAGCTTGCTGTGGACAAATTGGCTGCCCTTGATTCCTATTCTTCAGAAGGGCTCTGAAATAACTGCACAGAGGCCAGTATCCCATCAACAAGTTACCCTTTTATTTACACCTGCACAGGATGCTGGCTGTGACCAACCAGTCCCTAGACTGAGGAGCCCTTCTGAGACTCCTGTTTATTTTTTTTCCCAGAACCTTTGACACTCCTGTTTTTTTTTAATATTACCCCTCACACTACTGCCTAACTGTGGCAGTGCTTATTTATTCCCCAGCACCCATGGTGTGTGTGTGCAGGTGTGAGACACAGTGAGAGACACAAGGTGCACAAATCTTTATTCAGTTTCCACCACCAGGAAGACAGGAAACATCCGAGTGGCCAGTGAAAAGCAGTGTCCAAGACTCCTTTTTTTTTTACAATTCTGTTTATATTTTTTCCTCTTTTTTTAACCCCCACACTACCGCCTAACTGTGGCAGTGCTTATTTTTCCCCCCCAGCACCCATGGTGTGTGTGTGCAGGTGTGAGACACAGTGAGAGACACAAGGTGCATGAATCTTTATTCAGTTTCCACCACCAGGAAGAAAGGAAACACCCGAGTGGCCAGTGACAAGCAGTGCCCTTCACATCAAAGGGCAATGCTGTGTGAGACTCCTGTTTATTTATTTTTTGGCAGGGATTAAATACTACTGTTTATTTTATTTTTTAAAATTTTATTTTGCTAACCCCCACACTACCGCCTAACTGCGGTGGTGCTTATTTTTTCCCCAGCACCCATGGTGTGTGTGTGTGCAGGTGTGAGACACAGTGAGAGACACAAAGTGCACAAATCTTTATTCAATTTCCGCCACCAGGAAGATAGGAAAACACCCGAGTGGCCAGTGACAAGCACTGCCCTTCACATCAAAGGGCAATGCTGTGTGAGACTCCTGTTTATTTTTCTTTTTTTTTCTTTCTTTTTTAATTTAACCCCCACACTACCACCTAAGTGCGGTAAGTGCTTATTTTTTCCCCAGCACCCATGGTGTGTGTGTATACGTGTGAGACACAGTGAAAGACACAAGGTGCACGAATCTTTATTCAATTTCCACCACCAGGAAGATAGGAAAACACCCGAGTGGCCAGTGACAAGCACTGCCCTTCACATCAAAGGGCAGTGCTGTGTGAGACTCCTGTTTATTTCTTTTTTCTTTTTTTTTCACACTACCACCTAAGTGCGGTAGTGCTTATTTTTTCCCCAGCACCCATGGTGTGTGTGTGTGTGTGTGTGCAGGTGTGAGACACAATGAAAGACACAAAGTGCACGAATCTTTATTCAAATTCCACCACCAGGAAGAAAGGAATACACCCGGGTGGCCAGTGACAAACACTGCCCTTCACATCAAAGGGCAGTAGACTCCTGTTTATTTTTTTTTGTGTTGAGGACTCCTGTTTATATCTGTCAGCCAGGGCTCCCTGATTGGCCCAGGTTAACAGACCCAATCTAGAATCTCGTGGTTAATGAGATCCACTTGGCCATAGTTCCAATCGCTACATGCTCAATGACCATAAAGCACTTTGAAATGTTCTGAAATTGTGACTGATGCTGTATAAATGCAAGTCCTTCTCATTTTCCCCAGGTTCCAAACACAGTTCCAACCATTGGCTGGATGGACCACATGGCCTGTTTCAGTGTCAGCTATCCAATATAAAACATTATTTGCCCACCAGCTATGTAATTAAAAATAAAGAGAGCTTGGCGACTTTCTGCACTGTTGGCCCTCAAACCTTTCTCTCCCCCTGGGTTCAGAACTAATCTCTCACACAGCAACACTTGCCAACCTTCCATGTTCCTGTGCAGGTCAGAGCTTCTTGGGAGCTCCAAGGCACCAATAGTCACCACCGAGATGTACCCCACCTCTTCCCTTGATTTCATAGATCTGCTTGCTCTTTTCCCACTGCTCTCTTCTACCTCCCCCCTCCCCTGTTTCACATTGAGGGATTGTGACATGAATCAAGCATCAACACGGGTCCCAATGGCAAAGTATTCAGGAAGCGCTGGTGTGGGTGGCTGCACATGTCTAGCTATCAATTAACATTCTCTGGATTAGAGGACTTCAAAAGGCACTGTTTTGCTATAATATATTGCAGCTTTTAAAGAGTTTCCGTCAAAACTAAATGAAGATAAGATTGTATTGCTACATATTACAGGAAGAGGAAGAGTAACAAGTTAAAAAGAAACACTTGCTTCAATCCACAAGCAGCAGCAATGCCCTTTCACTGCTACACTTGCTGGCTGTGCAACTGTACTCTCAATGACTCCTCATGTCAAGGAACTGTCTGTTCAAACACTTTTAACAAACAAACAAACAACAATTTTGCCAATAAAATTAATTATTTTATACACAGTATTTAACCCATATTATTTTGTCTTCCAACAGTAACTAGCAAAGCACAACACATCATAGCTAACAAGATATCTCTGGGGGAAATTCAATGGTGTGTTTTGCATTTGAGACTGAAATCTAATGGGAGCATCGGGGAGCAGTAGGGAGATGCTGAATCTGTACTCGTGCTAAATGCCTTCTCTCTATCTTCCTCAGCCCTTCGAAAAGAGACAGTGGCTTGTGAAGTGTATTCAATACAAGCCTGGTGCCCACAGAGGAGCCAGTAAAGTACACTACAGCAACTTCCAATGCCTTTGCAACAAAGGTTAGAGACACAATGGTTGGTAATGTTGGTCTTTCATCTCAAAGACCTATGTTCAACCCATTCCTGGCTATTTATGCAACAGTATCCCTCCCAGGGGTACCTGGATTATAATGGGTTGAGTCGTAGACTTAATCTAGTTTCTCATCTGCACAGGTATCATAGAATCCCTACTATGTGGAAGCAGGCAATTTGGCCCATCTAATCCACAGCAACCCTTTGAAGAACATCCCACCTAGACCCTACCCTATCCCTGTAACCATTTCCCATGGCCAACCTGCACATCTGTGGACAATCCAGCTAATGTGCACACCTTTGGACTGTGGGAGAAAGCCAGAACAAACCCATGCAGATACAGAGAAAATGTACATACTCCACACAGTCTCCACACACAGAAGTCGAACCTGGGTCCCTGGCGCTGTGAGGTAGCAGTGCTAACCCACTGTACACTGTCCCTAATTTAGCACCAACATATCAGTCTATTTAAGAGAATTGGAATTTAGCACCAATTGAGAGACTCTCATTGGGAGAATTTGAAATGGAAAATGGAATGACCACATTCATGAAAAAAAAGCTTCTAACTAGAAAGCAAATATTGGGAAAACATGGTGCCTAGAAACTACTGATCATTGGCATTTTCTTCCAGCCTGTTTTTTTTTTTGTTCATTCATAGGATGGGGGCATCACAGGCCAGGCCAGCAGTTATTGTCCATGTCAGGGACCTGCTAAGAATCGATGACTTTGCTGTTTAATGGGAAATGTTTGTCTATTATTTTTAAACAAGCTCTAAGTGCTTTAGAACTGGTCCACATCCCATCCAGAGACGTTGAATGCCCAAAACACTCAATTATCTGCCCAAATTCCATTGCATTATTTCGCATAGAATCAGCCACATCTAGGGATCACAAAGGTACTGGAGCGAACAAAAGTCAATAGTCACACAACACCAGGTTATAGTCCAACAGGTTTATTTGAAATCACAAGCTTTCAGAGCACTGCCTCTTCATCAGCTCCAAAAGTTTGACTTTAAATAAACCTGTTGGACTATAACCTGGTGCCGTCTGACTTTTGATTTTGTCCACCCCAGTTGAACACTGGCACCTTCACACATAGCGGAGCGAAATCATGCTCCAGAGGTCAAAATAAACAAGATGGGCTCAAATCCAGGAATGTGATGAGCTCGGGGTAGCGGTAGGTTTTCAGAATGCTCTCTAAATCTTTAAAAGGCATCTCAGCCCACCATTGATTCATCTTGCTGCATAATGGACAATAATGAGATGAGGAACCCTGAGTGCAGGCATGGGAGTGCAGTCAGATGTCAGCAAGACGAGAGCGGGTCTCTTCACTGAGGTCAATGTGGTACTGTGTGAGGAGATTAGAGAGTAGTTTCCCCTTCCATGCCACTCTACATCACCTTGTCATTGGTCAGCACTACAGCATCATTCCTAGAAAGAGTCTTGAGACCATGCCTAACAGGACCTGCAAGGTGTGACTATCGCCATAGAGACAACTTTTTGAACAATCAGTGACTCACTGAAATTATTCATATTTTTAAATGTTTACTGTAATAAATGGCTCCCAGCTCTGTTGACTAAAAACTATTTTGTTTTTGCATGCAATTTGGACTTTAAACCACAGAGAGGAACATTCCCATTTTGCAGTTACTCTCCATGGAATTACAACCACGTTAGCAAACAGTCCACTGTTTTCCCTGAGTTTTCAATGGTTTTTCATATCCCCATTTTGCTGGATAGTAAGTTTGAGTGACTGGCTGCTGTCCTAGTTTTCAGGGTTTCTTAATCCATTGCCAGTAGCACAGGCTGTTCTGATGATTCTTGCTCCTTCCAGCCGTACCAGAATAAAGCTCCGAGAATTCTTGGGTAACTGCAGAATGCATTTCTTTGACTAGCAAAGTTTTCCGCCCACACTGGAATGTAGTAGCAAGGTTGTGCATCCTGTCCTATCCGCTGGGCCCAGACAACCTATGCTATCTGTGATATTCATTCATATGTAGGGAAGCCTGTAACCTGATGTCAACAATGTCTTCCCCAACATTCTTCCGCATCACAACATTAACCTTGCATCCAGGTAGAATTTCTAATAAGCTATTCTTGATCCCAATTCCCTTCCATGTTAGATGTAAATGAACAGTTTGCAACACAATAAATTTACAATCCAGTATCTTTTAATAAAACAATCTAAGCCATTCATTTGATCTCTAACAACCTAATCACCTGTATTACTGACAGCAGATCACATGAACCCTTCGTTTCCCCGGATTTAAGACAACATTCCCAAAATAATAATAATCATATCAGCTTCACAGTTGTAACAATAGCCTCAGAATTATGATGTGTTCTTGTAGCAGTCAGCACAGTTCAATCACAGCTCCCACTGACCCAGGCCTGAGAAGACCAATAGACTTATTCTCCACAAGTGTGTCAATGTTAGCAGATATGTTTAGTAGCATTACAGTGGACAACCAATCTAAGAGTATGAGCCCTTCTTCAGGCCTGCATGCCTCCTTTAATGTCGTACTGTGTAAGGCATGTGAATGAGGATCAGCTGGCAAAATGGAATCCCTGAGCCATCAAAAGGTCTGCCCAACTAATCTATAGGAGTAGGAAATGTGTTGCTGGAAAAGCGCAGCAGGTCAGGCAGCATCCAGGGAACAGGAGAATCGACGTTTCGGGCATAAGCCCTTCTTCATGTAATCTATAGGAGTATTTAACCATGAAGATATGACTATGATAGTTGGGTCATGTGTGGGATGGATGAGTATCGAGGAAAATCTTTGTAAATGCAGGCAAGTGATTTAGTAGTGGGCAGTAAAAGTAGTGGGCCTCAGTGACTCTGAGGCAGTGCCACAGAGAGATCCACAAGTGGGAATGACTTCCTTAAGATGAAAAACATGCTGAGAAACCAGCATTTATGAAACACCTCCTTTATGGAGTCCGTTGCGTTGTTGATGCTGAATGCAAATACAGACTGAAAGCCTGGAAACAAAAGATTGCCAAGCTGGTGGATCTAGGATCCAATGTGTAATGTGTACAAATCTCCTTGCAAAAAAGGAGTCAAAAAGAACTCCCTGCAAAGAAACAAGATGACTATATGAGGTGTGAATTGCTGTCGTGGAGTCATACAGCATGGAAACCAGCCACGCCAACCAAAATCTCAAACTAAACTAATTCCACCTGCCTGTGCTTGTCCCATATCCCTTCAAACCTTTCTTGTTCATCTACTTAACCAAATGTTTGTAACTGTGCCTGCATCCATCACTTTCTCAAGCAATTCATTCCACACATGAACCACGCTCTGTGTGAAAAAGTTGCCTGCCCTTTTTAAGTCTTAATCACTTGACCTTAAAAATATGCCCCCTAGTTTTGAACTCCCTTCACCCTCGGGAAAAGACCCTTGCCATTCACCTTAACTATACCCCTCATGATTTTAAAAACCTTAATAAGGTCACCCCTCAAACTCCTATGCTCCAGTGAAAAAAGTCCCAGCCCATCCAGTCTATTTTTTTTATCTCAAGCCCTCCATTCCCAGCAACATCCTGGTAAACCTTTTCTAAACTCTCTCCAATTTAATAATATCCTTCCCATAGAAAGATGACCAGAACTGCACACAACGTCCTGTATAACCTCAAGATAATATCCCAACTCAAGGTTCTGAGCAATGAGAGGGCAAGTGTGCTAAATGCCTTACACTGGGACTGAAGTGTTTCTGAAGAGCCTTCCTTCTGTTTTGTGGATTATCGTGTCACAAGAGCACCGTCGTCTTGCTGGACTGTGACCCCCATCTCACAATATGGAATGATACTAGGGTTCTCTGAAGTGTCTCTGTCCTGTGATAAGTGCTCAGTGTTCCCAATAATTACAGTTTCACTGAGTGCTTGTGATTCCTTGTGCTCGGTTTGCACATGTGCGCAGCCACTTGCAAAGAGATCCTGGAATGCAAGGCATTTGTTTGAGTCAAGGGCACACCCTGACCACTGTGCTGCTGCAGCTCCTGCAGTAAAACAGTACGATCAAGTGCGGACCCCCTGTATTGTTGCAAAGGGTCTGGAGCACAGCTGCAGTCCAGAATCTTATAGTGGCCTGAACAATGTGGGCTATGGTCAGATTTGTGGCAGAATCGCACGGAACATTTGGCAAGGTCTATCCTGATGGTGGGAGCAATTTCCTGCATCTTTTATGCATTTGTCATTAGTGAGACACGTTTCTTTTGCTAGACACCAGGGAATTGCCAGTTAAGAGGGATGACAGGAATCCCCGACTATCTGAAAGTAGTACATTCCTCTAAAACCTTTCTTCAGCCGAAATGGCGGAAAGCGAAGAAGCATTAACTTATATTGGAAAAATGTTACCTTTTTCAGTAAAAGCGAAAATCCTCTTTGGATTTCTTTCAGTTGGTGAAAACAGATACTAATGTAGGTCTTCCGTAAAAGTAAAGTGGTGTGAAGCGAACTTTCGAAAAGCGGGAGGATAGCGATATTACTTGTTAATGCTGCAACTTGCTCGATTAATATTCATCTTCCTGTCTTACTAAACACCCCGAACAAGCTAGATGGTGCGCATTGAGGGCATGGAACTCACAACAGGTACCAGCTTGCTTCATGTTTCAAAGGATGTCCATGTTGGACCCTGGGCACCAATATCTCAACTGGAACTGGAGTTGGATGAACTGAGGATTGTTCGAGAGGCTGAGAGGGTGATAGATAGAAGCTACAGGAACATAGCTACGCCAGAGAACAGAGGTAGCTGGGTAACAGTTAGAGGTGGGAAGGGGAGGAAGCAGGCAGTGCAGGGATCCCCTGTGGTCGTTCCCCTAAACAATAAGTATACCGCTTTGGATACTGTTGGGGGGGACGGCCTAGCAGGGGTAAGCTGCAGTGACCGGGTCTGTGGCGTGAGGTCTGGCTCTGAGACTCAGAAAGGAAAGAGGGAGAGGAGGAGAGCGCTAGTTATAGGAGACTCTCTAGTTAGAGGGACGGACAGGCGGTTCTGTGGACATGGGCGAGACACTCAGATGGTTTGTTGCCTCCTGGGTGCCAGGGTCCGAGACGTCTCGGATCGTGTCTTCGGAATCCTTAAGGGGGAGGGTGTGCAGCCAGAAGTCGTGGTGCACGTTGGCACCAACGACATAGGTAGGAAGAGAGGTGGGGAGGTCATTCAAGAGCTCAGGGAGTTAGGCTGGAAGCT
>NC_057722.1:8387197-8408509 GCF_004010195.1 Chiloscyllium plagiosum | reverse complement strand
TGTGGGAGTGGTAGAGTCAGAATCTTTGGTGACCTTTAAGCAGCAATTGGATAGGTACATGGATGGGTGCTTAAGCTAGGACAAATGTTCGGCACAACATCGTGGGCCGAAGGGCCTGTTCTGTGCCGTATTGTTCTATGTTCTATGTTCTATCTCAGGACATGCTCCCTAGGCATGAGCCATGTGCACCCAATGTCCATGAACATTGGCATGCAATATGTACCAGCCTCTAGTAATCTTCACAGCTCACCTACAATCCAGCTTTGCACTTCAGTGCTGCACTACCTGTGGAACTGGCGCCTCCCATTGTAAAGCTGCGGCAAGGACACTGTGCGTTCAGGGACACACGCCCAGCTCATGGACTGGACCAATCTACGAGGGGTCTCCTGCCTGGGCTCTTGTTGTCACAGCGCTCACTCATTCTGAACCTAATTGGATGTTCACACATCCCTGCTTTGCACTGTCTTTTCTCACTTTAACCCCCTCAGCCAGAGATATCAGGCACACAGTATTGTTGCCTTGCCTTGCCATTTAGCCCATGCACAAAGCCAGGAAGACTGTCATGGTTGTCAGCAGCGATCGATTATGTCAAAGAGGATAGCCTCTGCTCAGGGTTTCCAGGCAGAGTGAGTCAATGGCAGCCTCTGATAGAGGTCCAGGGTTTGGACATGGTCAGTGAGCCACTTGCAGCCAGTCAGAGTCAGGATCCTCTCTACATAAGAGGCAGCATACTAATGTTCTGAGTTTACTTGTGCTGTTGTGGGCTACTTTCCTGCTGGAATGAGATAAAGGCAAGGATTAAGGGAGATGGAATTGGGTGGCACGGCTGTTACTGTCGGTGCAGGTGGGGAGGTGCCTCAAGAGAGACAGAGTGAAAAGGCCAAAAGCGCGCAAGGTTAGTGGTGTTTAGGATTAGCGTGCGTAAGTGTGAATGGGAAAGATGTTGCAGAAATTAATGAAAGTGATAGAGCATGAGCCTTGGTGAGAGGCGGGCACAGTTGCAGAGTTAAAGTGAGTGCGAGATATCAGAGAGAAGATGGTGACACTAATGCTGTGGAGTAGAGAAGGATCTTGACCTCCTTCCTACAATGGTGTGCATACTTCTAGATGATTAAGACTCCACTGACCCGGGTCAGACCAGGCTGGCATGGTTTGGTGTTGTCACCTCTTCTGTAAGAGGACATCCTGCTCCTGCACCACACTGTGCAGCCGGTCCTCCAAGTCCATGCCCCTAAATTTTCCCTGGCCTCCCACATCAGGGGAAAATGTCAGAAAGTATGCAGCGCAGCTCCAGTTAATAGTGTTGGCCCAGGTACACAATGCCCTTTAATATATGGTGGTGGCTCCAGGGTTGCCAGTCAATTCCTGGATCTCCAGTGAGTGGTGAGTTTGTTCCGGGTACAGTGTGCCAGAATAGGGCTAGAATTGGATGGGAGAAATACCATAAGGCTAAAATAGGCTATTGATGAGGAGAAAACTGTCTAGGCCTCAGGACAGAAAAACCCTCTGGAAAAGTTGACGCACTTAAGATTCGGCCTGTAAAGTTTAGCTTCCTTCTTGACCTGGCCTTTTAAAGGCCTCTGCTCAGTTTTACAAGGATGATGATTTTATGTTGAGCATGTCTTCCCTAACTCTGGCGCAAATGTGTCTATAAATGAGACCTGGTGCAATGCAGCACATGATCATGGGGGCTCCATTTGTCAACTGACTCAAACTGTTCATTAGAAGTTGGCAGTAAACCCAACAGACTTAGCCTTTGAACAATCTCAGCCTCTCCTGTGCAACTGTTCATCCTATCTTCACCTTCTCTTAGGTCGGTCCACTGTTATTTCTTTAATGGGATGTGGGTGTTGCTGATAAGGCCAGAATATAGCAGATTTTAAAGAAAGCGAATGTTGGCTTTTATAGCTAAAGGAATAGAATATAAAGGTAAAGGAGTATTGTTGCCATTGAACAACAGTATTGTGCACAGTTTTGATCTCCTTATTTGAGGAAAGATGTAGTGGCATTGGGGGCAGGTCAGGGGAGGTTCACTAGATTGATCCCAGAGATGAGGTGTTTATCATATGAAGAGAGACTGAACAGATTAGGCCTATACTCACTGGAATTTAGAAGAATGAGGGGAAATCAAATTGAGGTATTCAAGATGATAAACAGTTTGGATAAAATCGATGTGGTGCGGATGCTTCCTCTTGTGGGGCATTCTAGGATGAGAGGTCAAAGTCTTAGGATAAGGGGTAGAAAATTTAAAACAGCACTGAGGAGTAACTACTTCTCCCGAAGGATTGTGAATCTGTGGAATTCCCTACCCCAAAGTGTGGTGGATGCTGGGACAGTGAGTAAATTTAAGGAGGAGCTGGACAGATTTGTAATTGGGAATGGGTTGAAGAGAAGACAGGAAAATGGGGGGAGGAGCATATCAGCCATGATAAAATGGCAGAGCAGACTCGATGGGCCAAATGGCTTAATTCTGCTCCTGTATCTTGTGAACTTATGAAATTATGAATATATTGCCTGTCTCTAATTGCCCTTGAACTGAATTTAGTGCTTACCATTTTTGACAGCAATTAATAGTCAACTACATTGCTAAAGGTCTGGAGTCACTTGTAGGCCATATCAGGCAATTGTGAACCAGTTTTCTTTTACAAGAAACAATGATAGTCGCAGGGGCGTTACTATTATTTGCTTAATATTCCAGATTTAATTCATTGAATTTAAATTCCACGACATGAAGTGATGTTCCCAGAGCATTAGCCTGGGCCTCTAGATTATTCATCCAGGAACATTACCACTATACCCCTTGATCTACAATGAGAAAATTCTGGTCTCCAGCGTACAAGTACAAACATCAAACTTTAAAGCTACAAACTTGAATCACAAGTGCAACGCAATCCTTCAAAGATTGGAGCCAGGCCTCTCCACAAATTTGTTTTTCACAAAGAAAACCTTGAACACATTTGCCTAAACACTACAGATGCCAGATCAATCGAAACTTTCAGCGCTAAGATTGCCATGTTTTCATTGGATGCCGATGTCAAAAGCTATGATAGGGAGGTCTGAAGCAGCCATTTTCTAATCCAGCGAGGGGAAGAAGGTGAGAAGGCTGAATGGCCTCTGCCTGTTCCTGGAGAAATGAACAAATCAACAAATGTGTAATGTAACATAATATTCACCTGTCATAAGGAATTTTTGTTTTTTTATAAAGAACCGACCTCCATGAGCTTTTGCTATTCTGTCAGAATTACAATTTGTGGATTTGTTTGGCACGGGGCCCATACGGTTGTTAAAAAGAAAAGGTGTATGTAATTAACTAAACAATGACAAAAGCACATTGAGTTGTATGACCCAGCTGTGCATAAAATAGCAATGGAAAGTGTGGGACTGAGATAATGTGCTGCCAGGTAGTTTTGAACAGAGGATATGTGCTTCTGTTGCTCATCCATCTCCTAGAAATGGATTTCTTAGACATTTTGCAAAAGATTACAATACTCAGTCCTCCAAGTCAGCAGATAAAGAACCTGGGATGGTATGTGTGTGCTGCCTGAAGATAGGTCCTTAGCTCATTGTCTACTGATGCTCCCCCCTGAGCTGTTTTACTTATCAGAGATGCTTTGCCCCTGCCTTCCATTCTCAGGGCAGGGGGAGAAGGCAACTTATCCGTCTACCCCAGCTGGAAGCACAGTCAAACTCATCTAACTGAGAACAAAATTTCCTGCTCGCTGTCAGGCAGTGGTTAAATGACAGCACGTGATGCTATGCAGACAGGATTTCCTGAGACTGGTCCTCATTAAATATGCAGTCACATTGTACAAGGCTATGAAAAGAAATGAGTGGCTGGCAAATTGAGTGTAACAGTCAATGGAAAGGATGAGGCTGTAATATGGAAATTTGCTCTTTGCTTTTCATGTGTGGCCAGGTCAAGTGTATTCAAAATATCTGTGTGAAGAAATGAACAAGCAGTCAGCCTCAAACCCCTCTGCTAATTAAAACCCAGAAAAGCACACGTCACCTCGTAATCCGTTAAAGTCTGAGTGAGCGAAAGAAAACCCCTGATTTCCATTGTCTGACAAAAAAAAATTATTTTCCAAACTCTAACAGTGAACACTGAACAAAACCTATTAATAAATCTGATCCCCCTTTTGCTTAACTGATTACTATCTGACCCCAACTCTATAGCATTGCTGCTCCAACAGTGCAATTGATAAACGTTACATTAACTTAATCTCAAATCCACACAGTCTCTTATGCTGTCTTCCTTCCGGTATTCCGAAACTGTTACTTCCTTCTTTCCTTCCGATTCTTCCTGGATCGTCTTCTTACTTTTTACTGCTTTTACAGGACAAGGTACCTTTTGATAGACAGTGCCTTCTGAGATTTATTTGAGAGCAAGATGTTTATTTCTTTGGATGACAGTTTCTCTCCAGTTTGATGGGCAATTGCTCTGACCAATTTTCAAAGTTTCCTCATATTTTATGCCCCCCAACATCGTACCCTCTCATTGATACCATGTTGTCAATACAATAAAGTTCAATTGTGTTTTGGTGTTCTGGGCAGAATTTAAATGAATCGTTTAAATTTGAATTGTTGTTAAAACAGCAACCAACATTCAGGTATCCATTTAACAGCCAATTGTCACATTTTGGAACAGCCTTTCTCTTACCTCTTTTGTTCTGGCAGCTGTGGCTGTATTTCAAATTCAGAAAACACTTTCTATCTTAAAGATGTTCTTTCGACTTCGCAACAGGCTGTAATATGGAAATTTGCTCTTTGCTTTCGTGTGTGGCAAGGTCAAGCAAAGGGAAAATATCTGTGTCAGGAAATGAACAGGCAGTCAAACTCCATAAATAGCTGATCCCTCCTTATCCCCTCACATCCATTTCAAAGTCAGAGAAGCTGGGGTGCTGAAGCATCAGATGAGCATTGGAAGAGCTGCTGAAGACCGCCCTCCTCAGAGGACCCTGAACCCCATGATGGATGTCGGAGGCTGATCAAGGGCAACAGCGTGCTTGAAACATCACTCCAAATGCCCATTCATGCCACACACATTATCCTGACTTAGACAACCATCACCATCCCTTCATTATCACTGGGCCCATGTCCTGGAACACCCTTCCTCACAGCACTGTGGGTGTAACGATTCCACACGGATTGCAGCAGTCCAAGAAGTGACTCCCAACCACCTTCTTAATAAATGCCACCCAGAATAACTCAAATTCTGTTCCTAGATGTTCTACCATAGCGCAGTTAGCTGGGGAATTCCAGGATTTTGACCTAGTGACATTGATTGATGTATTTTTGTTTCTCAGAGTCACTGTGGAACATGATGAGGTGATGATATATCCATAAAATTCACAGCTTCCTTCAGTGGATCTGTTTGTGGGTATGATCTCCCAAAGCAGTACAGGCCCTTCGGCCCTTAATGTTGCACCGACCTGTGAAGCCAATCTGAAGCCCATCTTACCTACACTATTCCATTCTCGTCCATATGCCTATCCAATGACCACTTAAGTGCCCTTACAGTTGGCAAGTCTACCACTGTTGCAGGCAGTGCGTTCCACGCTCGTACTACTCTCTGAGTAAAGAAACTATCTCTGAAATCTGTCACCTGTATCTATCACCCTTCAATTTAAAGCTATGTCCCCTCATGCTAGCCATTGCCATCCGAGGAAAAAGGCTGTCCCTGTCTCCCTTATCTAGCCCTTCAATTATACGTCTCAATTAAGTCACCTCTTAACCTTCTTCTTTTTAACCAAAACAGCCTCAAGCCCCTCAGCCTTTCCTCGTAAGACCATTCCTCCATACCAGGCATCATCCTGGTAAAACTCCTCTGAACCTTTTCCAAAACCTCCACGTCCTTCCTATTTTGCAGTGACCAGAACTGTACGCAATACTCCAAGTGCTGCCACACCAGAGTTTTGTACAGCTGCAGCATGACCTCATGGTTCCCAAACTCAATCCCTCTAGCATTAAATGATAACACACCGTATGCCTTCTTAACAACCCAATCAACCTGGGTGGGAACTTTCAAGGATCTATGTACCTGGACACTGAGATCTCTCTGCTCATCTACACTACCAAAAATCATATCATTAGCCCAGTACTCTGCATTCCTGTTACTCCTTCCAAAGTGAATCACCTCACACTTTTCCGCATTAAACTCCATTTGCTACCTCTGCAGCTTATCTATGTCCCTCTGTAACCAACAATATCCTTCATCCAATGATTAACATTGATTTAATGAAGGCCCTCGACATATTAAACAGACTCAATAGAGTAGAAGGAGGGAAGTTACTTTTTTTGATTGGAGAATCCAGAACAAGGAAACAAAGGCATAACATTCGAGTTAGGCTGAATATTAGAACAATACATCCTGTCAGGGGAAGGGGACAGGATGAATAGTAAGCTGCTTCGGAAGGAGACATGATGGGTATAAGGCTGTCCAGCATCAGATGAGGAAGGGTAGTAAGCTGATTCCCTTTCTTCCTTCATTATCAGGATGCTCATGAGAACATGTGGATTTCAATTATTCTGCAGACTTGCAAGAATTTATCCTGATTATTTTGCACATTATCTAAAGCTGTTTAATTTAGTTGCTATGCATTGGTAACGAAGTAAGAACAGTAATGATCCAAACTAATGTCTCAATTATTCACTGTAAGAACTCAACTTGTTTCATTGGCAGCAAGAAGTTATGTTTCTCTTTAAGTTTACAATCATTGTGGGCAATTCAGAAATAAATGGTTTGTCACATGTTTTCTCATAAACATGGAAACGAATTGCTTCCCATGAAATACAATTTCCTGTGGATGGCACAGCCGAAGATCCTCATATTAGATTTGCTGCTATGTGTAGAGCCATTGATCCCCATTGATTAGTACAAAGGTTACATCTTGTCTGATTTTTTCAAGTCCTTTCCAGTTTGCTTTTGGTATTTGTCTAGCCTTATGGTTTTTGACTGACTTGATGAATGACTGTATCGTAACTGGCATTGCCAGACCACCTAGGAGTACTTAGTCTGTATTGGACTCTCTGAAAACTGAAAACTTTTCTGCAGGCAAGAGAAAGGTCTCTCAACATCCACAGTGGCCTGTTAGACATTGTCCAAGACACAATTATCCACTGACAGGACTTCTCCTCAGAAACCAATTCTTCTTGGGTCAAAGTCACTTCCTTTCACTTCTACAAATGCATGAAGTCCTTTTCCTACTTGAAGATTATGTGGCAAGTTACCTCATGCTGGTCCATTTGTCACGTAGACAGCATATTGATTTAAAGGCTGTGAGGCAACATTTTGCTTCAAATTTATTTGTGCTATTGCTGTCTGATTTTTTGTTGGAACAGAAAATCTTTAGAGCATTATCTCTGTTGGGTCCACCTCCATTTTTATTCTCTCTACTATAGGAACGATGTTGTGAAATTTGAAACGGTTCAGAAAATATTTACAAGGATGTTGCCAAAGTTGGAAGGTTTGAGCTGCAGGGAGGTGCTGAATAAGCTGGGGCTGTTTTCCCTGGAGAGTCGGAGGCTGAGGGTGATCTTAAAGAAGTTTATAAAATTATGAGGGGCATGGATGAGGTGAATAGCCGAGGTCTTTTCCACAGGGTAGGGGAGTCCAAAGCTAGAGGGCAGAGGTTTAGATGTGAGGGGAAATATTTAAAAGGGACCTAAGGGACAACCTTTTCATGTAGAGGATGGTGCATGTGCAAAATGAACTGACAGAAGAAATCATGTAGGCTGGTACAATTACAACATTTAAAAGGCAGCTGGATGGGTGCATGAATAGGAAGGGTTTACAGGGATATGGACCAAATGCTGGCAAATGGGACTAGATTAATTTAGAATATCTGATCAGCGTGGATGAGTTGGACCGAATGGTCTGTTTCCATGCTGTACATCTCTGTGACTCTATGACTATAACAGTAAAGATTATAACCTGTTCAGGTTGAGAAACTAAGAATTGCATTTTGTTGTTGAGCAGAACAGTGCACCATGTTGTGCCATAGTTGCATTTGTCAGAACGTCACCACAGCAAGGAGTTTAATTTTAGCACAGGTTTTAAAGGAATTCACGTACAATGACTTATCTATCAAAGGATAATTGTATTTTGGATGTTTCTAAACTAATATTTATCCAAAACTCCACACTTGGCACTACCTGTTCATGGTTCCATTCTCCTTACCTACACAACATGGTAAGCCCATTCTGTTTAACATATTGTCACACTAAAACCTCAGGTTATTAAAAAAAGTGGGTCAGCATTACTAGCTATGGACTGGGTTCTATAATGAGTGGCCCTTCATCTTAGGGGTTTTCAGGCCAGCAAACATATCTCAAGATGGAAGATATACTTACAGGTATATTAGCAAAAACAACTTGTCTAATATCTGCACATATAATCAAAATTCAAGAACTCTATTGTTACCTATTTGTGGAATACTAAGTAATCAAATTCAAGATGACAACCTTTGCACAATTGCTTGAGAATACTTGTTATGAAAATCAATTTCGGATTACATTAAAGCAATGAGCACTATATCATAGGTTATATGCTAATTAAACATAGTAAATTTACATCTACACAAAGTGACTAATCCAATTATAATAAATATTCAATACTCTATCCACTTCCTAAAGAATATGTCAAGACCACATTGAGGAAGCGTGCTGGAAATCAACCTACACTATTTTTGGAGTTAAAGTTAAAGATTTTAAAATAAGTCAACAAAATGTCTCAATTTACCTTATCTTCAGACGCAGGTTGATAGAAATCATGGACAGGGTATCTGTACTGAACAAAAATCACTATTTATTACAAGTAATTAGACTCTGGCTACAGATAAATGGTTATAAACCATCAGCATTCGACACTACTAATTAAAGCTCTAATCCCCTTGTAAATTCTGACATACTCAGATAGATAGCAAAATGTCATGGATCAAGGGAAATCTGAGAAAGTAGTCTTCATTCACATGCTCCTCACAGTTTCCTTCTTGGCTTTACTATACTGAATGCTTCCACTGATTTGCAAGAGGCTCAGGGTAGCTGGGTCACTTACAATAGATGTCTGACTTTTTACTTTTCACTCTTACAGCAATTGCTAAAGGAAAGATAATTTGGGTTTTTTCATGTTTAAGTGGATTCTAACTATAATGAACAGAGAATCAGCTCCTGAGCTGCTCAAGACCTGATCACTTCTCACTGTAACTTGTTCCTAACTCCAAGCTATTCAGTTACACAGAGAGCTAGTCACCCAGTTGTTGGCAGGAAAAAAGGCATTTGCCCATTGATAACTGGACACTAGTCCATAGACCAGTCAGGTTTTTGTAACCATCTGAGCAAAGAACCGCTCAACACCAGCTCATCTACAACCAAATCTTCAATAATTCTTGTTCAAGCAGTTGTATAAATGACCCTTACTGTCACAATATAAACATGGAGCAATCCATGCAAAACATTATATTTAAAATAGTTCCTTCCCATTTCACTCCACAATTCTTAAAAGCAAAAAAGAAGATAGTCTTTACAAGTGTTGATTCTGGCATGGCAAGACTACTTTAAATTTAAACACAATTTTCAATTCCCTTTAAAAAGCAAAACTTGGATATCCAAAATAAATACTTGAATAATATTATACACCCTGTCTAATGTAATGTCTTAATTTCTTTAAAAGAGGAAATTTTTTGCAGACTTCAGCTCTGTGTGTCATCACTAAAAATGCCTGTCTTGGTTTGCCTGTAATAACCCTTGAAGTTTTAAAAGCTTTTTCTTTAACCATTGACCATCATTCTAGAAAGGATCTGCTATTATTATTGTTAAGTCTGAGAAAAGGTAGAATTTTTGATGGATCATAATAATCCCTTTTCAGAAAGTCGAGTCCACAGTAAATGTTTAACAGGTGCAAGGCTATTCACACCACCTTAACTTTCTGCAATACTATCAAAGAGCTTGCTCCTGGCAAAAGTTCAGATCTATTATTTTCTGTTAAATTTAACCTTTTAATTTGAAGAATAATTTGTTGATTTTCTTTACAGCAAAACTATTTTCCAATAAAAGGGGCTGAGAGTCTGCAATTTCCTAACAAAGAAGTTATGGGTCAATGGGAATTTTCAAGGGTAAGGTTGACAGGTTTTAATTAGGGAAACACATTGAAGGATATGGACCGTGGTGTGGCTGAGGCAGTGCTGAGCCACTATTTGAAATCATTAATAACACAGGCAAGGGTCATGGAACCATCCTATCTGTGCCAGTCAGCAAAGAGCTCTGATGAAGAATCATTGAGGACTTGAAACATTAGCTTGCTCTCTCTTCATCGATGCTGTCTGACCAGTTGTGATTTCCAACATTTTTTTTTTGTTTTCAGTACAGATTCCAGCATCTAGAGTAATTTTCTCAAACAAAGAACTCTATTCCACCTTCCTACATTAAATCCATAGTCTTGCGGGTCACAGCTCTCCAATGATATATCTAAGTATTTATTGAGTGTGGTGAGAGTTTCTACTTCTCCCAGTAGAAGTATTGAATGGAGGTTTTACTCTTGGTATCTGCAAGTAGTGCATTCGCTTTCTCAATGTAGTCTTTTTGACTTAAGATGACTGTCAAGCGTCCTTTGTCTGCAGGTAGGAGAAATATTGAATCCTTACAATGTGGAAGCAAGCCAATTGGCCCACTGAGTCTGCACGGACCCTCTGAAGAGCATTCTTCCCTGACCCACCCTATCCCTGTCACTCTGCATTTCCCATTGCTAATTCACCTAGCCTGTACAACCTGGAGACTAAAGGCAGTTTAGCATGGTCAACCACCCAACCTGCACATCTTTGGACTTTGGGAGGAAAGCAGAGCACCGGGAGAAAACCCACACAGACACAGGGAGAGAATGTGCAAACTCCACACAGATAGTTGCCAGAGGGTGGAATTGAATTGGAGGGAGCAGTGAGGCAGCAGTGCTAACCACTGAGCCACTGTGCTGCCAACATTTTGGGACTTCTCAAACCTTATCTAAGGAAAGATATACTGGTGCTGGAGGTAGTCCAGAGAAGGTTAACCAGATCTGCAGGTCTTTGTTTTGATGAGAAAGAGGGGCGAAGTTACATGAAAGCTGTGATCACAACATGAGACTGCAAGCAATCTGTGGCATGACTCACGGTGTGTGTGGACAAAAGCCAGGCATTGTCATAAGGCAGGAATTGCATGGAAGGTGAGGCAGTAAGAACCCAGTAGATCCAAACAAGTACCTAAAAAGTTAAAGACAAACAGGTTTGAATGTCGTGCTGCCAGCGAGACCGCAAAATTCACATAATACTTGGTTTGGAAAACTTCACCAGGCATTTGGCCACAAAGCCAGCTGCACAGCGAGATTCCAGGAAACTCATCAAAGGTTCCTCAACTGCTACAAGCCACAGCAAAACAGCACAAGTAACTGAAAGGCCTTTCAGAAATGTGCATCACAGGGGGAATTGACTTATGCCATGGTGGTGCATCCTACCCTTTCACCTCTGACCCTTGGTGCTTCATTGAACAAAGAAAAGAATGTCTCTACTGTCTGCAAGGATGTGAATGCAATATACAATTTCAACCCATGTCTCTCATTGACCCCATAAGCCAATCAGGAAAATGCTCGTTGTTCAGTCAGAGAGGGCCAAAGGAGTGATTAGTGCAGGAAGTGGAAAAGCCATATCAATGCCTTCGTGAAATTAGCCCCATCACACAAAGCAGCTTTGACCATCCTTGATGGAGCTGAAGCTAATACAGGACAGAAAAGGATACAAGTACTCTACAATGCAGTGCCAGAGCAGAAAAATCCTTGAATGATAACAAAAAAAATCACCTTGGGCTGAACAATGCCAAGTAATGATGCTACTAAAAAATATAATGTGAAATGCTGAACAAAGGGAGTTATAGGGTTTATTTTTATTATTTCTCTGTTCAGATGCTGGTTGAATATTTACAGTGTTTTCTGTTCTTCTTACAACATGATTATACCCATTTATGACTCAAAATAATACCTGGTTGGGCAGTGCAACTGAATATTGAGCATGGTTTTAAAATGGTTAGACCTTTTTCCTAGGCTTTCTACATCTATGCTTTTCAGACCTGTCCTGCACTACTAAATCCATGAAAACTAATGGCAGTTCATGGTTATACTTAAGCCCAGAGCAGCATTTCCAGAGTCTGAGCTTCCAATAACCAAATATCATTGAAGGGCCCATTCAAAACAAGGGCTTCAAGCTTCCAAAGTGTTTCTTTTTATTGTGCAGTCATGAACATCGACACCTTTCTCCCAGCTCCAGCAAACAACCACAGTCAACTCGCCACCTGCCAGTTGAGGGGCAGTCAATGGTCACTGCATGGGATCTTGCCACTCCTTGAAAAGTGAGAGACGGGACTGTTTAGGGAGCAGTGTGTTCAGCAGTACTCCTTTTCATTGGCTGGGCCATTCATTGGCTGGTGCCAATTGGCAAAGTGCTTCCTAGTTCATATGCCGCCTGCCTGGTATCTCAGAAATTGCGATCAGCAGACCCACTTTTCTTAAACTTTTTTAATACATCCTATTGTCTCTACAGGGTTCATTAGTTCTAAGCAGCAAGTGAATGGATATGAGGTGCCGTAGGAGGGTAAGAAGGGCTCAACAGAGTGGTTGGAGGAGCATCGTTTAGCATAGAAGGTATGATGGTGGCTGGAAGGATTTGGTGGTGTGGATAGGGCATGGAGAGTGCAGGTCAGAGTGTGTGAGGGGTGAGAGCTGGAGGGCCCTATGCCCTTCCTGAAAAGACAGTGGAAGCAGAATTATTATACATTTTTAAGGCAGAGGTCAATTGATTACCAAGGGGGATGAAAGGTTATTGGGGATAAGCAGGAATGCAGAATTGATGCGAAAATCTGATCAAATGTCTGGGAAATTCAATTGGCACTAGTTGGCAAAGGCCTTCCTGTGCCACCCATCTGGATCTCAAAAATTGCCATCAAGAGGCCCATTGAACAACATACCTCCTTCCTGATACAAGCATGCCAGGTACCCACCTGAGCACCCCATCTGTGAGATGGCAAAAGCATCAATGGAGCTGAGTGATTCAGTACCAATTTTGAGTTTGCACTTGCCTATGGCTACCAACCAGAGAGAGTTTGAATTGGCCTATCGTCAATTTAAGCTGGGAGTGTGGTGACTGGATTTGGCAGAGTGAATAATCTTTTCTTCAAACCCAAATGTTTCTTGGATTGAAAACTGCCAAGTTAAAAGCATTTAAAAAAAAAACACAGAGAACTCTGGATGCTGGACATAAGAAGCAAAGGCAGAAATTGCTGGAGAAACCCAGCAGGTCTGGCAGCATTTGTGGAGAGAAAGTAGAGTCAACGTTTCAGGTCCAGTGACCCTTCCTCAGAAGCGAATTTTTTCTGTCTTTGATATTGAAAAGGTTTCAACATTATTTTTGGTGCTCTCTGAAGCTGCACTAATTTTCTCAATGAATGCAAATGGAAAATAATTAAGCATATTGATGATTTCAGCAGAGCAAAGGGTAATAAGCATCTTTAACTGTATGTTCAACTACAAATTAGTGTCAGTGCACAAACACTGAACGGAAAGTGTGAATGTAAGTCAGTGCGAAGTGTTCAGACTTGTTTTAATTTTGATTTAAATAGGCACTGTTTAACACCTGCTTCCTTCAGCTGAGAGGTACCGCACCTTTAATTGGCTTTAATTGGTGAGTTTGTCACCTTGACATATTCTATTAAATTGATGTTTCACCTAAATGAGAGGAGGCTGTGGTAACTACCAGTGATGTTACTGTCACTATTATCATATCACATAATGTGATCAGAACCCACCATTATATGCTGTGCTCTGGGTTGGTTATCCATACTTTTGTGCTACCTGGCAGTGGGTTATGGTGAATCTAATTGAAGGGTTTGTTTTATCTACAGGTAGAGGTTTGGAATTACGCATCCATTCGTCAAATTTTATTGCAAAGTATTGAGGAAGTTCTGAGGTGAAGAGGTTACGCCCAATCAACAGGCCATTTTGAACCTTCTTACCTTTTACCTGAATAAGAAGGCATATGGGGAAACATGCCATAGAGTATAAGAGCAAGGAGGTAATGTTGAAGTTTTACAGAACATTGGCCAGGCCACAACTGAAGTACTGTGTGCAGTTCTGGTCACATCACAACATTGATCACACTGGAGGAGTTACAGAGAAGGTTCCCCAGGACATTGGCTGAGAAGGAGAAATTGAACTATAAGGAGGGACTAAGCAGGTTGAATTGTTTTCTTTCAAAAAGAAAAGACTGAGGGGGACATGACCGGGGTGTATAAGATTGCGAGTGGTATGGATATGCGTGACGACAGAGCAGCTTTTCCCTTTGGTTGAGGGGTCAATTATGACAGGGTATAGTTTTAGGGTAAGGGGCAGGAGATTCAGAGGGGATTTGGGGGAAAAAAAAACGTTTTCACTCAGTAGGTGGTAGGAATCTGGAAAGCACTGCCTGGGAAGGTAGGGGAGGCTGGAAACCTTACAACATTTAAAAAGATATTCAAATGAATACTCCAAATATCATAACATTCAAGGATATGGGACAAGTGCAGGAAATTGGGATAAATGCACTTTTAGTGGCAAATATGTCAATGCAGTCTCGATGGGCCAAATGGCCTTTTCTGCCCGACAAGAATCTATGAATTGCTCCCAGATATGTCTTAGTTCTTTTAAAAACTTGGCCAAAACTTTCATTAACATTGCCGCATTGCCTCAATTGAAGGAGTGAACCAGGTCAGTTGGTCAGAATATGTATAAATTTGCATCCCTATACATCAGACTTTTTGATTTTCACTCTTCAGAGAGTTTAACAGAATACAATCTCAATGCTGGATTTTCAAAGCAAAGGCAAAGTTGATAAAAAACACATTAAACCTCCTTTATTCTTCATTCGACTTGGCAAACCCAAACACCTCATGGCTCTATCAATAAATCACAATGAACGGCCAGAAGCCAACTTGTGTTGGCAAGAATGCAATAATTCCATGTATAACAGATGGACAAAGATACCTCCTCATTGATTCATATTAATTGGACACAGCGAGCAGAAATTATTGCCCGCAATCACATCAGAATCCCTACAGTATGGAAGCAGGCCATTGAGTCTACACTGACCCTCTGAAGAGCCTCCTACCCCAACCCATCCATCCCTGCAACCCTGTGTTTCTCATTGCTATCCCACCTAACCTGCATACTATGGACAATTGAGCATGGTCAATCCACCTAACCTGCACATCTTTGGACAGTGGGAGGAAACCAGAGCACCCAGAGGAAACCCACACTGACAAAGGGAGAACGTGCAAATTCTATACAGGCAGTCACCCGAGGATAGAATTGAACCCGGGTCCCTGATGCTGGGAGGCAGCAGCGGTGACTACTGAGCTACCATACCACCTGACAGAAATGGTTTCATATTGAACCTGCTATCCATTTTGTATCACTTCTATTGGATATCCCTGCAAAAATTGGATGGTGTGCAGCCAACTCATTCCTCACGATTGGCAAAGGCCAACTTCACCGCCAATGAACTTTCTCCCAGCCCACAGTTACTCCTCAACCAACACAGTCCCTAAAAGCAGGTCATTTTGTCATTGTGACCTTGCTGCTTTGCAGTGGGCAACAGTGTTAACACTTCAAGCGTATCCCATTGCTTGTAAAGTACTCAGGGACATCCCAAACTCAGGAAAGGAGTTTATAACTGCAAGCTTGCTCACTTGATTCTATACTCAATTTGTGCACTATTTTCATTTCTGAGCAG
Source organism: Chiloscyllium plagiosum (assembly GCF_004010195.1). Taxonomy (NCBI): domain Eukaryota; kingdom Metazoa; phylum Chordata; class Chondrichthyes; order Orectolobiformes; family Hemiscylliidae; genus Chiloscyllium; species Chiloscyllium plagiosum. The sequence goes on along the minus strand of NC_057722.1, from coordinate 8,392,727 downwards.
CACAACCCTGAAAGGATGTAGTGATTTATTTGGAGTGATATAAAATTTATTTTTGTTCATGGGATGAGGGCATCACTGACTCGGCCAGCATTTATTGCCCAGAGGGCAGTTAAGAGTCAGCTACATTGCTCTGAGTCTGGAGTCACATGTATTCCAGAGCAGGTAAGGATGGCAGTTTCCCTTCCCAATGGACACTACTGAACCGGATGGGTTTTTCTGACAATTGGCAATGGTTTCATTGTCATCGTTAGACCCTTAATTCCAGACTTTTCTTTTCAAATCCAAATTCCATCATCTGCCATCATGGTGGGATTTGAACCGAGGTCCCCAGAACATTTCATGGGTCACTGGATTAACAGTCCAGCAACAATACCATTCAGTGTTCACCTCCCCATATTTCTGTATCTATAGTAGAAATTGTGTCAATTCATCTCATAAGATTTAATTGTGTTGGGTTGTGAGGATGGGTTGCATGGGCAAGTCATGTTTTATCCAGAATATTCAGATGACTAAAAGAGCTGATATCAGATAGAAAGAGACAGGTCGAGGGACATCACTTTAAGATTAGACCTGAGCTATTCAGAGCTACAAGCGAAAGCAATTCTTCACACGTGTTGTGAAAGTCTCAAACTTTCTCCCTGAGAAAGGTGCTTGGCTTAGGTGTTGACTGGGTCTGCTATTCAGTAGAGTTTAGAAGAATGAGAGGGGATTCCATTGAAAGTGTATAAATGGCGGGGCTGGATAGACTGGATGCAGAGTCCAGGGCAGTCCAGAACAATGAGTCACAGTCTCAGGATACACAGCGGGCCACTTTGGACTGAGGTGAGGAGAAATCTCTTCACTCAGAAGATGTGGTTTTCTCTACCATGGAAGGTGTGGAGGCAGTCACTGAATATATTTAAGAAAGAAATAGATTTCCAGAAGCTAAAAGTGTAAAGAGATATGGAGAGACAGCAGGGGTATGATGGTGAGATAGAGCATCAGCCATGATTAGTTGAAGGACTGAATTGACTACTTTTGCTCCTATTTCCTATAGTTGATGCAGATCGTCCACCACCTACTTAATTGGTGAAGTAAGCCTGAAAAGCTGAATGATTCCTTTCTACTCTTCTGTTCCTGATTAAGGCAGACAAAAAGGTTTGGACATAATTGAACAATATAGTGACAGACCTCCCACTGGGGATAGTGTAATGTTGGTTTGGCCATTAGGGTCGCGGGTCAATGTGAATCATTGGAAATGGGTAGCAATCACATAGCTGCTGAGTGAAGTAAGAGTGAGCATTGAGGAATGGGAACACTTGGTGGGTGGAGTATAATGAACCGTGCAAAATCAAATCAAGTTAATCTCTGCACTTGTACACAGTCTTTGTTTTATTAAACTGACACCAAGATACCTTAATTCGGACAGGAACCTTCATTTATTATCCATTAAATAGATTCCTGGCTTGGTTACTGATGAGTTCTGAATCTAGAATTCGGCTTTTTCTGTTTTCAAATGAATGTAGGTATATTCTCGGCTCCTTTTGGGAATCTGATTTAATGCATACAGAAAAATAACACAAAACAAATAACTGTGAATGTTAAAGAGCCGAAATGGAAACAGAAATTGCTGGAGAAGCTCAGCATGGCAGCACCTGTGTAGAGAGAGCAGGGTTGGCGTTTCAGGTCTAGTGACCAGAATCCGGTTCTGAACAAGAGTGACTGTTTTCATTTTCAGAGAGCCCTTCAGATTTTATTTCCCAGGTCTGTGCAAAAATAACATTGAGTGTGTCAGCACTCAGGGGTCATTTATGTGGACACTGGATAAATGGATACTATGGTCAGCTGGCAGAAGCCGGGTTGTGATGGGAAACGCTTATCAGCACACATTTTGTGGCAACCTGATTGAGTAATGGGGACACTCATATTGAAGAGATGCAGATCCAGCAAAGACAGGGTACTCTCTAAAATCCACCAGCAGCAGAGAATTTAGGACTCTCTATTTACCTACCAGTTTGAGCAACTGAGAATTTGAAGGACAGGGGCTGGAAGACAACTTAATTTATGCGAAACCAGAAACTGTTGCTCACAGGAACAAATCGCTAGGAATTCTTCACCAGAAATTCCCAACTTCCATTTCTTCAGGGAACCAAAAGGGAAGCATCAGGCCAACAATATTTTAAGCTTCCATCTCAAAAGTGTCAAGTACAACAGTTTGAAGATGGGTTCTGAGGAAATGTTAACTCTGATTTCTCTCCCGAGATGCTACCAGACTGGATGAACTTTTCCAGCAATTTCTGTTTTTGGAGTGAATTGGAGTGAATTTGGAGGAGATTGCAGAGAAAGCAAAGGGTGGTGTGAATTTTAAACTTGAGGCATTGTGGATCTGAAAACCAGCATCAGTCAGTCAGCAAAATGTGTGATGGGCGATCAGGACATTATATGAGTCAGGACATGGAGGGCACAACTTTGGCCAGGGATAGTTAGGATAGATGGTTAGTGAGGAAAGGAATAGAATGATTTGGTCAAGAGGCTACAAAAAGATGGATGAGGCAATCTACAGATGAGGGTATGAGGGGTTACAGAAGGAGTAGGTGATCTGGTAAATGGAGAGGTTATCATAGGAAGGTCAACCTGGGTCAAATAGGACCAGTTTTGTGCAAACTTCCTTTCAAATGACACACCATTCCAATTTGGAATTTTTTGTTTTATTCATTCATTGGACATGGACGTTACTGGCTGGGCCAGCATTTAATGCTGCTTCCCTTGAGAAGATGGTGGTGAGCTACCTTCTTGAACCACTGCAGTCCATTGCTGTAGGTTGACCCACGATGCAGTTAGAGAGGGAATTCCAGGATTTTGACCCAGCAGCAATGAAGGAATGGTGATATATTTCCAAATCAAGATGGTGAGTGGCTTGGAGGGGAACTTGCAGGTGGTGGTGTTCCCATTTATCTGCTGCCCTTGTCCTTCTCAACGGAAGTCATCATGCATTTGGAAGGTACTGTCTAAGAATCTTTAGTGAATTTCTGCAGTACACCCTGTAGTTAATACACACTGCTGCTACTGAGCATCGGAGGTGGAGGGAATGGATGTTAGTTGATGTGGTACCAATCAAATGAGCTGCTTTGTCCTGGGTGGTGTCAAGCTTCTTCTGTGTTGTTGGATTTGGACCCATCCAGGCAAATGGGAAGTATTACATTACACTCCTGACTTATACCTTGTAGATGATGGAAAGGTTTTGTGGAGACAGGTGGTGAGTTACTCGCGGGTAGCATTCCTAGCCTCTGACTTGCTCTTGTAGTCAATGTGTTTATGAGGTGAGTCCAGTTGAGTTTATGGTCCATGGTAACCCTAACAATGTTGACAGTAGGGGATTCAGTGTTGATAACACCATTGAACGTCAAGGGACAGAAGTTAAATTGTCTCTTACTGGTGATGGCCATTGCCTGCCACTTGTATGGCGCAAATGTTACTTGACATTTGTCAGCCCAAACCTGGATACTGTGCAGATCTTTTGTAACTGGACATGGACTAGTGGTGGAGAGAAGGTCATTGATGAAGCAGATGAAGAAGGTTGGGCCTAGGACACTATCTTGAGGAACTCCTGCGGAGATGTCCTGGAGCTGAGATGACTGACCTCCAACAACCACAGCCATCTTCCTATGTGTCTGGTATGACTCCAACCAATGGAGGGTTTGCCCTCTGATTCCCATTGATTCCAGTTTTGCTTGGGCTCCTTGCTGCCACACTTGATCTAATGCAACCTTGATGTGAAGGGCTGTCACTCTCACCTCACATCTGGAATTCAGCTCTTATGTCCATGTTTGAACCAAGGCTGTAATGAGGTCAGGAGCTGAGTGGCCCTGGTAGAACCCAAACTGGGCATCACTGAGCAGGTTATTGCTGAGCAGGTGCCACTTGATAGCACTTTTGGTGACACTTTCCATCATTTACTGATGATCAAGAGTAGACTGATGGGGCAGTAATTGGCTGGGTTGGATTCATCCTGCTTTTTATTTATAGGACATACCAAGGCAATTTTTCACATTGTCTCGTAGATACCAATGTTGTAACTGTACTGGAACAGCTTGGCTTGGGAATTGACAAGTTCTGGAGCATAATCCTTCAGTATGATGGTCAGAATGTTGTCGGATAGTGTCCATTGCCTCCCACCGGAACAAATCTGAAAACTGGCAATTGTGATAGAATTATGGAACAGTAGAATTTTTACAGTGCAGATAGAGTCCATTTGGCTGATTGAGTCTACACTGACCCTCTCAAGACCATCCCACCTGGTCCCACTGTCCAACCCTGTCCCCGTAACCCTGCATTTCCCATGGCTAATCCACCTAGCCTGCACATCCCCAGACAATATGGGCAATTTTGCAAGGACAATCCACAATGCACATCTTTGGACTGTGGGAGGAAATGGGAGCACCCAGCAGAAACCTATGCAGATACTGGGAGAACATGCAAACTCTATCATCAGAGGAAGAGGCCGAAATGGATCATCCACTCAGAATTTCTGACTGAAGATTGCTGTGAATGCTTTGGCCTTATCTTTTGCACTGATGAGTTGGGTTCTTCCATCATGATGTTGGAGGTATTTGTGGAGCCTCCTCCTCCAGTGAGTTTTTAAATTATCCACCACCATTCATGACTGGTTGTGGAGAATTGCAGCACCTAGATCTGATCCATTGTTTGTGGGATTGCTTAGCTCTGTCTATCAATTGCTGCTTATGCTGTATGTCTTGGTTGTAGCTTCACCAGGTTGACTCCTCATCTTCAGGTATGCGTGATACTGTTATTGGCATGCCATTCTGCACACTCCACTGAGCAGGGTTAATCCCCTGGCCTGATGTTAATGGTTGAGTGGGGGATATGCTGGGCTATGAAGTTGCAGATTGTGCTGGAGTACAATTCTGCTGCTGTTGATGGCCCACAGTGCTTCATGGATTGAGTCTTGAGTTCCTAGGTCTGTTTGAAGTCTGTCCCATTTGGCACCATGATGATAGTGCCACGTAACACAATATAGAGCATTCTCAATGTGAAGGTGGGACTTTGTCTCTATATGGACTATGCAGTGGTCACTCTAACTGATTCTGTCATGGATGAGGATGAGGTCAAATCTGTTTTTTCCTCTAGTTAGTTCCCTCACCACCTGCCTAAGACCCAATCTAGCAGCTATGTCCTTTAGGACCCGATCAGCTCAATCAGTAGTGCTGCTGTCAAGCCACTCTTGGTGGCGGACATTGAAATCCACCACTCAGAGTACATTTTGTGCTCTTGCCACCCTCAATACTTCCTCCAAGCTCTGTTCAGCATGGAAGAGTACCAATTCATCAGCCAATGGAGTATAGTACATAGTAGGAAATGTGTTGCTGGAAAAGCGCAGCAGGTCAGGCAGCATCTAGGGAACAGGAGAATCGACGTTTCGGGCATAAGCCCTTCTTCAGGAATGGGGAAAGTTTGTCCAGCAGGCTAAGATAAAAGGTAGGGAGGAGGGACTTGGGGGAGGGGCGTCGGAAATGTGATAGGTGGAAAGAGG
>NC_057722.1:8340663-8386602 GCF_004010195.1 Chiloscyllium plagiosum | reverse complement strand
ATCGTCGACCATGTCGGGGGGGAAATTGCGGTCCTTGGAGAAGGAGGCCATCTGGGTTGTGCGTTTTTGGAACTGGTCCTCCTGGGAGCAGATGCGGCAGAGTCGAAGGAATTGGGAGAATGGGATGGCGTTTTTACAGGGGGCAGGATGGGAGGAGGTGTAGTCCAGTTTACTAGTCTGCTGTTTACTATAGTACATAGTAAACAGCAGAATGTTGACTTTCTCATGTGTAACATGAGACTTTATGGGGACCAGGGTCAATGTTGAGCACTCCCAGAGCAACTCCTTCCCGACTGCATGCCATGGTGCCGCCACCTCTGCTAGTCTACTGTGCTGTTGGGAAAGGACAGAATATATCCAGGGATGGTGATGGTAGTGTCATGGACATTGTCTGTCAGGTATGATTCTGTTACGTATGACTATATTTGACTGTTACTCAACTAGTCTGTGAGACAGATCTCCCAATTTCAGCACTTGCCCCCAACTTTGCAGGGCTGACAGGGCTGCTTCTGCCACTATCTTTACCGGAGCCGAGGTCAATACCAGGTCGTCCATCCAATTTCAAATCTTCATTAAGACTTTGTAACCATTGATAGAATCGAGTGGCTTTCTAGAAGACAGTTCAGAGTCGGCACATTGTTGTGGATCTGGAGTCGCATGTAGGCCAGACCAGGTAAGGATAGCAGATTTCCTTCCTGAAGGACATTAGTGAGCCAGATTGGGTTTTCCTGACAATTGACAATGGTGTCATAGTCATCAGTAGATTCGTAGTTCCAGATAGCTTTTTTTAAAACTAAATTCAAATGGTGGGATTCAAACCTGGGTCCCCAGAACATTAGCTGAGTTTCTAGATTAATAGCCCAGCAATAATACCACTAGGCCATCACTTTCCCACTGCCTGATTACTTCTTCACTATTGCTGGGATAATAGCCTGGAATTCCATTCCTAACAGCTGTGTGGGTGTACCAGTACATAGGGACATACAGACAGTACAGTACATAGGGATATATAGTCAGTATCAATACATAGGGATATACAGACAGTACAGTACATAGGAATATATAGACAGTATCAATACATAGGGATATGCAGACAGTACATAGGGATATATAGACAGTATCAATACATAGGGATATGCAGACAGTACAGTACATAGGGATACATAGACAGTATCAATACATAGGAATATACAGACAGTACAGTACATAGGGATATATAGACAGTATCAATACATAGGGATATACACTCAGTACAGTACATAGGGATATATATGATTTGGAGATGCCGGTGTTGGACTGGGGTGTACAAAGTTAAAAATCACACAACACCAGGTTATAGTCCAACAGGTTTAATTGGAAGCTCGATCGAGCCCTCCACAATCACCTGATGAAGGAGCGTCACTCCGAAAGCTAGTGTGCTTCCAATTAAACCTCTTGGACTATAACCTGGTGTTTGATTTTTAACTAGGGATATATAGACAGTATCAATACATAGGGATATACAGACAGTATCAGTATATAGGGACTTCAGCGCTTAAAGGAGGCAGGTTGCCATCACATTTTCACACAAATTAGTAATGGGAAATATATGTTAGACTGCAAAATGATGCCCACATTCTGTGAGAAATACAAGAAAGATGGTGAAGTTAACCTTAAAGAGTGGCAAGGAAGGGGAATGGAGAAGGACTAACCACAGGGATTGATGACAATACCTTCAACTCTCTGATATTAAATTGGAGGAAATCGATGTTCATCCAGGACTGGATGCTGGAGAGGTCAAGCGAGGATTGGGTTTAGGTAGAGTTGGCTGCCTTCAGTGCACATGTGGAGATTGGTGCTGTGTTTTCAACTGAGGGGCAGCATGTCGATGAGAAATAGACTGGTCCCAGAGGTAGATTACTGGGGCACATGAGAGCTAACTGCAGGAGCATAGTGGGAAGGCACAGTAGGAGATTGTCTGAAAGCTGGATAGACAAGCATCAAATCAAACAAAAGCAGCCCCACTCAACTGAGAAAAACAATGATCTCTTGCCTCTTAAGTAATGATTTGAAGTTTGAAAAAAGCTTCTTCTTCCCTTCTGGGAAGACAGCAGTCAGCCAGGTGATTCACGGGCTAAAATATTTCTCAGGTCAGAGTCGAGATCTGACTTCTTCTTCCCTGAATCAGTTTCAATCTCCTATAAAAAGAAAGAAAGCCTTGCCTTTTTGTATGCTATTCATGACCACCAGACCTCACAAAGTCTTTGTCAGCCAATGAAGAACTTTTTGAAGTGTTGTCACTGCTATAATGTCGGAAATTAACGTGCGAGCCACACATTTGGATATCTGCAACTTCTGAACACTTAATTCTAGCTGTATTAAAAATTAAAATTCTGATTCTGGAGCAATCCGGCATTGATCTTTTATTCATAAAATGTCAGCTTTCTCCCTTTGAATTTAAATCATTTTTTTGCCTTTTTATTCTGCTGCCCTGAGACATGAATATCTTCACAACATCATCACTTCAACTGAAAGGCTTCTGCGTGTTTGAATGAAGCAACTTGATACTTCTGGAATATTCCTTTTCTTCTGTTTCGATATGCTAAGATACAGGCTTTAAATCTGTCAATCCTTTCATTCATTTTTCACTGCAATGTACTCCACCATTCTTTCTCACGGAGATATCATCACTGCTTTCTGCACTCGGCATTGAGCGATTCCTCATCCTCATGGGCTTCCAGTTCTTTCTCAACTGCCCTCCGTCCTCTGAGTTCACTGCTTGTCCATGTACCACCCCACCCCACTCCACTGGAACCTCTCCCTCCGTATAAAATCTTCAATCCATTTTCCTGGCCATCTTCTCAAACTTCAGCTGATCTCGACTGGTCATACCATGTCATCATTGAGTGGTTCCCCTTACCTCTCATCACTCGAATTGCCCTCACCCTTCCAGCAACTTACATCTGTACTTAGACTCTTAACTATTAAGTATTTCCTCCCATCCCTTTCCCAAAGTCTCTTGCAATGATGATGGCATTTTCAAAATCCCAATTACCTAACCTTTGGACAGGATATTTATGCAGCTAGTGATCTACCAAATCATACAGTGTGGAAGTAGGCCATTCGGCCCATTCCCGACTCCCCAAAGAGCATTCCATCCTGACCTACTCCCATCCCTGTAACCCTGCAATTCCCATGGCTAACCCACCTAGCCTGCCCATCCCTGGACAATTTAAGCACACTCAATCCACCTAACCCGCACACTTTTGGATGGAGGGAAGGAAACTGGAGCACCCAGAGGAAACCTATGCAGATATGCGGAGAACATACAAACTGTACACAGTCAGTCAAGGCTGGAATTGAACCTGGGTCCCTGCCATGTGAGGCAGCAGTGCTAACCACTGAGCTACCATACATCCCACCTTCACCTTCAATGCCTTTGTCCTCACTAAAGCTTTTATTCGCTCCCAGCCTTGGTACGGCTCTCCTAAGCCCAAGGTGTGCAGATTTGAGTGCTTTTGCTGTGGAAATAACTGGGTCATTAATCTGGTGAAACAAAGAACTGATAATCCAGAGAAAATTCCCACTGGGACCTTTTGAGATTCTGAGTTTAATTTATTAGAAAATCTAAAAGTACAAATGATATATCAATAAATGTGAACAAGCAATTGTCGATTGTTACAAAAACGAAAGTCGCAGTCCGTGTGGAGGTAGCTGCTCTGAAATGAGGTGGAAATGGAAAAAGACTGACTGAGCTCCTGTGTTCTTCTTGCCTTCTGTCTGTAAGCAGCATAGTTTAATTTCGCAGTCCTATCATAACATGGGTTGCTTTCAGCACAGATTATCCAATCTCACCTCCCCTTAGCTCTCAGTTTATTCAGCTTCTCTTCTGTTCTGGCCTACCTCCTAATATTCCCCTCATTTGATTACCCTTTTCATCACTCTCTCTCTTTCTCACTCTCTCTCTCACTCTCTAGGGTCTGTCTCCATCTATTTGCTCACCTCTCTCCTTCGGACTCTTCCAACCTCATCTTCAAAGTAAATACTTTTTCCTCGCTGTTATCAGTTCCAATGAAGAGTCCCTGGACTTGAAATGTTAACTCTGCCTTCTCCCCACAGATTCCACCAGACCTGCTGAATTTCACCAGCAATTTCTGTTTCTGCTTCAGATCACCAGCATCTTTGCTTTATTTAAGAATCAATCTATCTCAGTCTTAAATATACACAAGGTCTCTGCTGGCAGGGTCGACAATGAAGAAGATTACCTAAGATTACAGAGGGATGTTGATCAATTGGGCCAATGGGCTGAGGAGTGACAGATGGGGTTTAATAAGGATAAATGTGAGGTGCTGCACGTTGGTAAAACAAACAAGTGGGGGTGGGATTCAAAACTAAGGGGCATACGTTTAAGGTGAGAGGGGAAAGATTTAAAAGGGATCTGAGGGACATATGTGGAATGTCCCTCAGGTCATATGTGGAATGAACTGCCGGAGGAGGTGGTAGATGCAGATACACCTACAACATCTAAACGACGTTTGGACAGGTACATGAAAGGTTTAGAGGGATATGGACCAAAACCAAGCAAGTGGGACCAGTTTAGTTTGGGAAACTTGGCTGGCTTGGATGAATGGACTGAAGGATTTGTTTCTGTGCTGTATAACTCCATGACTCTGCCTCTACTGCTTTCTGTGGCAGAGAATTTCAAAGACTCGCAACCCTCTGAGAGAGAAGAAATCCCTCCTCATCTTACTTTTAAATTAGTGCCCCTTTATTCTGAGACTATGCCCTCTGGTACTAGACTTTCCCGCGAGGGGAAACATCCTCTCAGCATTAACTCTGCAGCCCCCTAAGAATCCTATGTGTTTATATCTCTTGTCAATGAGACCACTTCATGAGCCTTTGCTCATACGGCAATTCCTCCATACCAAGGATCATCATGGCAAACCTTCTCTGAGCTGCCTCCATTGAAATAATGCCTTTCCTTCAATAAGGAGATCAAAACTGCTCATAGTACTCTGGATGTGGTCTCACCAGCACCTTAGAGTTATAGAGATCCTCAGCACAGAAAGAGTCACTTCAGTCCAGTCTAGTCAAAAACCACCAAACTATTCTAATTCCATTTTCCAAAATTGGTCTTGGCATCGCCAGTGCACATCGAGATACTTCTTAAACGTTATGAGGGTTTCTGCCCCAACTACCCTTATAGACAGCAAGTTCTAGATTCCCACTACCCCAGCATCTCTCCTCAGGCCAAAGAGAAACTGAAATTTTTTGCAAGCACCCTTGCTATTTCCTCCTTTGCCCCTTACCTTAAATCCATGTCCCTGGTCATTGAGCTCTCTAATAAGGGGAAATGTTTCCCCCTCATCTATCCCCCTCATAATTTAAATGTGTCAATCATGTTCCCTCTCAATCTCCTTTGCTCTAAGCAAAGCAGCATCAGTCTGTCCAATCTCCGCAGTGAGCTGGTATGATGGATACAGAACTGGCTTGGTCATAGAAGACAGAGAGTAAAGGACAGAGAGTCTTCTGACTGGAGATCTGTGATCGGTGATGTTCCTCAGGGATCAGTGCTGGGACCTCTGTTCTTTGTAATATGTACAAATGATTTTGAGGCGAGTGTAGGTGGCCTGATAAGTAAGGGGACATAAAGATTGGAGGAGCTGCAGATAATGAGAAGGATTGCCACAGAATATAGATAGCCTGGAGACCTGGGTGGAGAAATGGCAGGTGGAATTTAATTCAGACAAATGCGAGTTGACCAGTCTGGAAGTTTAATGCAGGAGGGAAGTATACAGTAAATGACATTAACATAAGAGCCTGGAATGCACTGCTAGCGGAGGTGGTAGGAAGAGGTACAATAGCAACATTTAAAAGGCATCTTAGCAGATGTGGACATAGGCAGGGAATAGAGGCATACAGAGTGCAATCAGGCAAAAAGCTTTTAGTTCAGAAAACCATCATATGTCGGCACAGGCTTGGTGGGCTGAAGGGCCTGTCCCTGTCCCATATTGTTCATTGTTCTTTGTTCTTCACCATTAGAACTCTCCAGCCCAGGCAACATCCAGGTAAATCTCCTCTGCACCTTTGTCAGTGCTGTCATATCCAACATATAATGAGGGTTCCAGAACTGCACACGATACTCTAGGTGTGGCCTAGGCAATGTTTTATATAGTTCCACCATAACCACCCTGCTATTAAACTCTGCGTCTTGACTGATAAAGACGAGAATCCCGTAGGCCTTCTTAACCACTTTATCCACCTGTCCTGATACCTGAAGGGACTGGTGAGCGTACACACCAAGGTCCCTTTGCTCCTCGGTGCTCCCCAGAGCCATACCATCCATCATGCATTCTCTGGACTTGTTTGTCCTGCCCAAGTGTATTGCCTCATGTTTATCTGAATTGAAGTCCATTTGCCACTGAGCAGCCCATTTGCCCAAACCATCTATATCCTTCTGTAATCTGAGGCTATCCTTCTCACTACTTACCATTCCAGCAACTTTTGTATCGTCTCCCAATGTGCTGATGAACACTTCTACATTCAAGTCTAAAATCATTTATATAAACCATAAACAGCATTGGTCCCAACACTGACCCCTGTGGGACACCTGTGGACACAGGTTTCCAGTCAGAAAACGCCCCTCAACCAGGAAACTCAGCTTTCTGCCACTCAGACAATTCTGTATCCAATTTGCCAAATTTTCTGGAATCCATAGGCTTTCACCATTGGTCTCAGTCTCCCTTGCCAAAAGCCTTTCTGTAGCTCAAGTAGACTATACCAAAAGCATTGCCCTCATCTAAGCACCAAGCCACCTCTCCAAAAACTTCAGTCGAATTTGTCAGACATGTCCTCATACCAAAATCAGGCTGACTGATCTTGATTAATCCCTGCCTCTCCAGATGCAGATTAATATTGTCTCTCAGAATTGCTTCCATTAGGTTCCCCACGAGGTTAGACAGACTGGTCTGTAATTTCCTGGTTCTTGCTCCCTTCTTGAATATTGGCACCACATTGACTGCCCTCCAGTCCTCCAGTATCTCTCCTGTGGCCAGAGAGAAACAGAATGTTTTTGCAAGCACACTGGCTATTTCCTCCTTTGCCTCGCTCAATAACCTGAGATACATTTCATCCAACCCTGGAGAAGTATCTACTTCCATGCCTGTTGGATCATTCAGAACCTAGTTTCTTTTATTGCATCACAGATCCTCTTCCTGATTTCTATACTCATTATCATCCCTCTCAATAGTGAACATCAACACAAAGTATTATTTAGAACTCTCGAGGTCCTCTGGCTCCACAGTTGCAGTGAGACCTTCATACTCATTTACACCAAATCCCTTGACATAAGGGCCAACATTCCATTTGCCTACCTGCTTATCCGCTGTGCCTGTGTGCTAGCTTTCTGTGTTTCATGATTGTGTATCCTCAACTCCCTTTGTGTTGCAGCTTTCTGCAGTATTTCTCCTTTTAAATAATACTTTGTTCTCACTTCTAAATTAAACAATTTCTCATGTTCCCACATTATACTCCATGTGCCCACTTTTTGTCCTCCTACTTAATCTATCAATATGTCTCAGTAAATTACTTGTATTCCACTTCCAACTTGCTTTTCCACTTATTTTTGTGTTGTCTGCAAATTTGACTACAGTACTTTCGCATCCAATACTTTTACAACAGTTGATGTCAAGCTAATCACCCTATAGTTGTCCCAACTTTTTGCCTGCATTCCTTTGTGAATAGGGATGTCACATTGGCAGTTTTCCAAACTCTAGTACTTTTCCAGAGTCCAACAATGTTTGGAAAATTACAAATAATGCATTCACTATCTCTATAGCTACTTCTTTTAAAAATCTCAGGATGCATGTCATCTGGGCCAGGGTACTTATCTGCCTTTAGCCCCATTAGTTTGTCTAATACTACATCTCCAGTGATGCTGATAGTACAGAGGAACCTCGATTATCTGAATATCAATTATTCGAATTTCGGATTATCCAAACACAATCTCAAGGTCCCATAAAAACATTACATCAAAGAACGAACTGAATTTGGATTACCTGTACTGAAGAACATGTGAAAACGCTGACAAAAACAAAGAAACACAAGCACCTCAAGCAACAGCGACTGGATTTCTTTTTACATAAGGATTAGTTACATAGCCCTTTGTAAAAGTAAGTGCTTTATTCCCGTCACTTTACCGGGCTGTTCATTAAAGAAATGGCAGAGAAAGTAAACACATGTATGAGGTGGTGATTCTGTCTTTCTATCGCTACACTGAATTCAGCAGAAACTGACAAATGCTCTTGTGATTGTAGAAGCTGTTCAGGACCTTGTTTGATGCTGGGATTTCATATCTTTATGCAATGGTAAGGGTTGAGTCCTTCTCAGTTTAACCTGTAATTTGCAGAATGCCAAGATTAGTTTTTTTTATATAGCAGAGTCATCAAAATGATAGATTTAACTAAACTGTCCGCTAGAGCACAGTGTTGGACCAATATGGCTCCCCTTGTTTAAGGTCAAATCGATTATCCGAATGGAATGCTGCCTGCCCGACTCATCCGGAAAATCAAAGTTCCTCTGTACCTAATTCCTCCCCGTATCTCTGGAAGTAATGGGATGTTCAGGTTAATTTAAGATTTTAAGGTTTATTACAATAAGGCCAAGTGAAATAAAGTTAACATAAGTACACCAAATTCAAATAAAGTTAGCATAAGTGAAGTAAAGGATTGTCAGGGCAGCCCAGGTGCATTGGAATCTGTGTTCTGGTGGTGTAAGAAATCAGGGATGTCCTGGACAGTACATAAGCAGCAAGCATCACCAGTTGCAGAGACTGAGGTCCAGGTTTTGGAGGTGGTCACCCTGCAGTTTAGGAACCTGGAAGCTGAGAGGAAATGAGTGATTGACAGACAGTTCAAGAGAGCCAAGCAGGTAGCACAGGAGTCGCCTGACGTCTCACTCACTTATCGGCTTTCGGCTTTGGACACAAGTAAGGACATTGTTTCCTTGGAGGAACACCACAAGAGCCAGGTTCATGGCAATGTGAGTGACTCAGCTACGCAGTAGGGAAAGAAGAATGGAAGAACAATAGTGGTCAGGGATTCAGCAGTTATGGGATCAAACAGGCAGTTCTGTGGCCGTAGATGTGACTCCCTGGTACCAGGGTCAGGTGTGTCATGGAGCAGTTGCAGGGCATCCTTCTAGGGGAGTGGGAGGTGCCAGAAGCCATGATCCACACTCGTATCAATTACTTAGGTAGGATGCATCGAGGTCTCTGAAATCTGCTTTCTGCTGTAATCTCAGGACTATTCCCAGACCCACATTCTAGTGAGCTTCGAAACACAGTAACTAAGTGATTGGAGGGCTCGCTGTGGTAAGGAAGATGTCAGATTTCTGAGCCATTGGGAACCAATTTTGGGGCAGGCAGGAACTGTGCAAGATGGATAGGCAGTAACATAGTAGGACTAAGGACTGATAGGGATCTCAACCTTTCACCCAACCTCAACCCATCAGGCCCAAGGAATCCCTCCTGTTTGGTGAGCAAAATAAAAGTAAGCTTCCTATTATAGGTTAAAGCTGAAAAACGGCCTCTTTCGACCTTTCTCCTACAAGCTTCTCTTACTCGTTCCTCAATCCATCAGCCATAATAACAGTTGGAGCTCAATAATGCATGACCACCAAATCTGCCTGCTTAATGAAGGACCCAGCTTGCTTTGGGGTAGGCATCCATGCTGCCTGCTCGGTTGAACAAGAGACAGCAGAAATGGAGCAAAACATTCCACAAGTGAAGTCTCCTGACTCGCTCATGAGTGTGAGATAAAAATCTCCACTTTATTTCCTCAGATGAAAGAGAAATAAAAGAACTGCACCAGCACAGCATCTTTCATGACCTCAGGAAGTCCCGAAGCACTTCGCCACCCAGAAGGCATTTTTGGAGTGTCATTGCTTTAATGTGGAGTAAATACATTAGAGAATTTACTCACAGTTAAATCCCACAAACTACAATGAGATTATGACCACATAATCGACTTTTTATGATGTTGATTGTGGGATAAATAATGGCCAGGATGGTAGCAAGAACTCTCAAACTCTTCCTTGACATAGTGCCTTGGAACCTTCTACAACCGAGGGAAATCTTTCAAACACAGCCTTCAGCCCACAAGCTTTCAATTCAGATACAAGGTTTTGTACAAGTGGTGTCAGGGCTGACAGTAGTGGAGCTAAAGCAGTGGCAATCATCAATCCAGTACAACCAAATGCCCAGATTTAAGGACATGAAAAAACCTTGACTGGGTAACCTCTGTGGAACCTACCAAACTCAGGCAGTTCCCCATGGAAGATCTGCTGGGAGTTTCTATACCTATCCCTATGGGAGATGTGGCCAGCCATCTAAGATCAATTTTCTCTCCATGCCATTAAGCCCAGAATGAAGGTAGACCTTACAACAGATTCTCATGATGGACTTTGAGTGTCCTTCTTTTGACACATCCCAGAACTTTGATGGGCCATCTACACTGAAAGCTGGATTCAGTGCCATTTAAAAGAGTGTTAAGGGCAATAAGCTGGTCAACTTGATGCCATGCTGCATACAACACCATCATGGCGTTAGATCCAGGTTTGTAGACAGAGCTTGCTTTCTGGATGGTGGGCATCGATAGCTTCATGAATAGTAGCATCCCGAGAAAGTGTGCTACCAAGATCCTTTTCCCAAGTTTTTCTCCACAGTCTTGAGGCTGGTGTCCATGAACGTTTCTGTCTGCTGCTTCGTAGGCTGTTCTTGGTTCTGGCTGAAACAATGCCTCGGTTTTGGAGGCACTGATTTGGAGACGGACAATTTTGGCAGCACTCGAGAATTTGTTTGGAAATCTTCCTTGTGGTGTGGAGACGGGTCACAGTTATCTGATTTCAGGAGCTCCCTGTGGCGTTGATGGAGGCATGCAGTCTGGAAAAGTTGTAAAGTTGAGGCATCACATGTTATTTATGGACCAGACCAAACCAAACCGTCTCAAAAATATTTTCAGAAGGCCGCTGAGATCCCAAAATTTTCTTATTTTAAAGGCAGATGTAAAATTCTCAGATGCAATGTGACTGGTTAAACCACTCAACATTAAACAAAACACAATTTATTTAAACACTGGCTTAGTGGTTAGCATTGCTGTCTCACAGCACCAGGGACCTGGTTTGATTCCCACCTCGGGCGACTGTCTGTGTGGAGTTTGCACGTTCTCCCTGTATCTGTGTGAGTTTCCTCTGGGTTCTCTGATTTCCTCCTACAATCCAAAGATGTGCAGGTTTAGTGAATTGGCCATGCTAAATTGCCTGTAGTGTCCAGGGATGTGTAGGTTAGGTGCATCAGTCAGGGATAAATGTAGAGTAATAGGTAGGGGAATGGGTCTGGTGGGGGGTTACTCTTCAGAGGGTCAGAGTGGACTTGTTGGGCCAAATGGCCTGTTTCCACACTGTGTGGATTCTATGATTCCAACTGTAGTTAAAATACAAGGGGTGATACGGTAGCTCAGTGGTTAGCAATGCTACCTCACAACACCAGGGCCTCAGGCTCGATTCCACCCTCGGGTGACTGTCTGTGTCGAGTTTGCACATTCTCCCTGTGTCTGCGTGGGTTTCCTCTGGGTGCTCCAGTTTCCTCCCACAGTCCAAAGATGTGCAGGTCAGGTGAATTGGCCATGCTAAATTGCCCGTAGTGTTAGGTGCATTAGTCAGAGGGAAATGGGACTGGGTGGGTTACACTTCGGAGGGTCGGTGTGGTCTTGTTGGGCCTAAGGGCCTGTTTCCACACTATAGGGAATCTAATCTAATCTAATCATACAACTGAAGTAAGAGGAATTTAGAATAACTTAACTCTAATGGAAAACTTAACACAATAATAGATACAGTAATTATTACTGATTAACTGCTCCAATATAGTAACATCCCATAAACGCACCCCTTGGCAAAAAGGAAATTTCAGACACAGATTCTCACATGCAGTTCTCTAATCTAAGAGGAAAACATTAAGAGAAAATTCAGAGAGAGTTGCAGCCAGGAGACATTCACTGAAGCTTCCAACTCTGTTGAGGCCCCAATAGTTTCTGCTTAAAGCTAAACCTCAAAACTATTTTTTAAAAAAACTAGAAAACCCAGTCTGTGAAAGCTAGCCACTGCCAGGCTGCATCCATTCTGCCAACTTTAAAAAAAAAACCAAGGCCTCACAATCTGTTTACTTTCTTAGAGACAGCTCGTTACCTCTGCCTTCCAACCTCTCTTTTTAAAAAATCGGGTCAAAATAATCTCTTGAAAGCCACATCATCATCATCATCATCATCATACATCTCCCCAAAGGACATCCTGTTCACAAAGCTACCAACCCAGCTCCCTCTAAAAAGGGTCAGTTGACCCTACATTAATTACATTCACTGGGACACTGACCATCAACTATTCTAGTGGTGAAGATCCCAGTTGATGATCTCAAATAGAGTTATGGATTCCAGACTAGGTCAGAGTCATGTCAAAGAATCTGCTTCCTCCTGTTTTCTCCAACCTTATCTATGCTGAAGACCTGCATTTGTCACACAAAGTGTGGCTGGGTAGATCTCTGGGGACTCCCTCTGACTTTAGTAAAGGTATTGCGACAGAATCGGTCCACTGTTTTGTTAGATTCCGTCTCAGCTGAAATTATATTTCTTTATCTTTGACTTAGCAACAGGTTTTGTCAACTGATCTATGTTCCTTTAACGAAGGAAAAAGAAAACATTTCAAGACAATCCCCAGAGGAATAAGAAACACAAATTGAACGGAGAATAAACGGAGGTATTAGAAGGTGTGAACAAAATGAAAAAACCAAATTGGGCAAACAGCAAATAGTATTTATTATCATCAAAAATAAAGAATTACTCATGAGATGAAAATTATGTGCTATAAATGTACAATCAATGGGACAACATTCGCACAGAGGACTGAGAAATGGATCTGGGACTAATAATAGACACATCACTTTCAATGACTGGGGAGTGTGGAGAAGGAAGTTTAAAAGGTAACATAATACAGGGATGCACAGCCAGAACTGTGAAGTATTAAGACTTTACAATGAATTGATCAGACCACACTTGGATTGCTGGATTCAGTTCTGCTCTCCACAAATAAATCGGATGTATGCACATTAATGAGTGTGCGGTAATGACCAACAAGACTAATCCCAATGGATTCCAGAAACCCAGCTTTACAATCTAGGGAGCAGGCGAAGACAGAAATCAAACATTAAATGATATTAATAAGTGATAAAGATTTTCCAGAACCACAATGTGACTACTCTTCAGCAGCTACAAAGCACGTTGGGATTGCCTGAGGATGTGTAAAGTGCAGAATTTTCATTTCGTTCTATAAAAGAGGACCTCGGTTTATGTCAGATTTCACTATTTCTATTATCTGTTTTGCTTGGTGAAAATTATTTCAACACTTTAATTAAGTGATTTCACCTCAAAACACCCAGCTTTGGAAACTGACGTTGTTAGTGCTTCTACCTTTATCAGTCTCTCTCTTTCGGTCTACCTCTCTTGCGCTGCCAATCTGTTTTCACTGCCATTCTCTCTCTGTGTCAGTCTCTGTGTTTTCTCTCCCTGCCTGCCTGTCACTTTCCTCGTCGGAATCTGTCTTTCTCTCTTTTTGCATGTCTTTCTCTCTCTCTCTCTCCCATCAGTCTCGGTTCAGTCTCTTAATCCATCGGTAGAAGGAAAATCTTTCATTTATAGGATGCATTTTATGACCACAGATGTTTCCATGTGCTTTACAGCCAGTTAATTAAGTTTTGAAGTGCAATGCTGTTAAGTTGTAGGAAATGCAATAACCAATTTGTGCACAGCATGCTCCCATAAACAAGCGTGTGATGATGACAGGACAATCGATTTCCTTGTGCTGTTGACTGGTGAATATTGGCCACGTGTGACTCCCCCACTCCATTTTGAAATAATGTCATTGGAGATTTACGTCCAACTGATGCAGTTCGAGCTCCGATTAGCCACATCTGTCTGAACACAGTCAGCATTAGCCTGTCTCCAATTCCCATTAGAAGATTATCAATACCAACTTGACATTGTCCAGTAAGGGGAGATCACCTACAGGCAAGAAACTAGACAATTCCGAACACAAATGTGAGCTTCGACTTACAGAAAGGAAAAGGGAACATAACTTCACTCACGCAATATCTTTAACAACATGTGGGCATCACGACCAAATAAAAATGACAAGGCTGATCCCAATGGATTACAGAAACTGAGCTTTATAATTGAGGGAGGCATTCTAGTGGAAACAGCTGTCATTGGGAGTCTGTCTGACTTGTAGTGCCCTGTCATGGGTAATGTCAGCTTCCTGCACTCCAATGACCTGCTCATCCCCCTCCTCGGACAACTGTTCCCATTCCTTCGGTCCCTCTGCATCCAGCCGATCATCTCACTGCCTGCTCCAATTGTGCAGAGCATAACATGCCAGGATGATGAGGCCACACTCAGTCCAGACTATACTGGAGGACACACACCCCACAGGCTGGTCCCAGCAGTGGAACCCATGTTTTAGACATGAAACTGACACTTCCTCCAATTGCCCTGAGCATTGCTATTTCCTTGCATTGACAGGAAGAAAAGAGATGGTTGGTAATGCAGATCATGCTGAACATGGGCACTGTGAACAGCGTGGTTCCATCTACACCTAATCATTCCCATCCAGCTCCTCTACACACCCACGTGTGGAGGTCACAGGCAATGACCACCTTCCCAGTTCCCAGAGCCTACCATGCCCTACGATGCTCTTCCGAATTCTACCCATGGTGCTTGAGTTTTTGCCCTGTCACCATCCTTATCCCCATCACTACTAATGCATCTGCTTTCCCCCCCTATCATGACTCACAAGCCCACTGTCCCTAAAGGCACATCCCCCTTGAAGTCTCCTAAAAATTCAGATGGACACTCAGGAGTGCGTTTCCCCTAAACCTCCAACCGACTTAATTGAGCATGATTGACCAGAGCCTTGACCGCTGTTATTGCATCTCCCTGACTGATGGTATATGACTGCCTCGGGCTGGCTCAGCAGGACTGACCACTGAATACCCAATGGACTATACTCTGACAGATCCTATATCATAGGAGTTCGAAATGGACCGTGACAAAGCCCTCTGGACTGTGCCCGTGACTGATGGCAACCGGATCTCTCCCCCGACCTGACTGGCAAGTGGGGTGCTTGTCGTTGTCCCTGCCACAGACTTCTTAATGTTAGCTGCTGGGCGCCCTGCATACATCTTTGTTTCCTAGGCAGCCTGTAAGGGGGCCAATGATAGGTGGATGAGAAATGGGAGAATTCCAAAAGAGGGACAATTCAGGTACACCCACATAAGAAATAAATAGGGGGTACCCAAAGCCTGGATACCATGGACGACAAAGGATGTTGATGATAAAAGGAAGGAAAAGGAGGCATATG
Source organism: Chiloscyllium plagiosum (assembly GCF_004010195.1). NCBI lineage: Eukaryota > Metazoa > Chordata > Chondrichthyes > Orectolobiformes > Hemiscylliidae > Chiloscyllium > Chiloscyllium plagiosum. The sequence continues at coordinate 8,371,164 of NC_057722.1, read as the reverse complement.
CTGCATACCAGAATAATGATAGCAACAAAATCAGAAAGAGAGTCTCAAATGCAGGAGAAAGGATAAGGCTGGAATAACAAAGGTTAAGAGGAAGCATGAGGAAAGCATGGCAGACTGAGCTAAAACAAAGAGTATTATGTTCTTCAACCACATTAATAGTAAAAGATCAAATAGTAAGAGACTGAAGCAAAAGATATGACAGAGGCACCAAATTAATATTTTGCTTCCACCTTTCACAAATTAAAAGATAGTGATAATGGCCCAGTTGAAAATGTGAGTGTTGAACAACTGCGCGGTATAGTGACAGATTAAAAATGAGCTGCTGAAAAGGCTGGCAGCACTCCAGGCAGAGAAGTCACCAGCCCTGGATAGGATGCAGCCTAGACCGCTGAGCGAGGTAATGGAGCAAACTGCGGAAACATTGACAGAAATTTTGTTAGAACGCAGGATTAATCTCAGGGGACAGGAAATGTGATGCCATTGTTTAAGAAAGGGGCAAATGTTAACTCCGGAATCTATGGATCTGCTAGCTTGACATTGATTGTGGGAAACTGATGGAAGCCAAAGAACGGGATAAGGTAAATACCTTAGAGAAAAATAAGTTGATACTAGACAGTCAGTATAGCTTTGTCAAGGGAAATTCAGGTCTGACAAACTTGACTGAGTTCTTTGATGAGGTGACACAAGCAGTGGATGAGGGTTGTACTGTGGATGTTATATATTTGGACTTTCAGAAAGCATTTGATAAATTGGCACATTGCAGGTTGGCTAGCAAATTAGGAATGGTTGGGATTGATGGGTTCTTGGCAGCATGGATGAGAAGTTGTCTAAAAGATAGGACACAGAGGATAGATACAGATGGGCATTTCTTAGATTAGAGACGAGTTGAAAGTGACGTTCTGAGGGATCAGTGATGGGACCCTGACCTTTACTGATTCATATGAAATATTTGGAGATGGGTGTTGAGGTTCACAGGAAACATCATGGAAGCGCTTCACAGGAGGCTCCCAAGCACTGAGAATGTCACCTAGACAGGGGACAAAACGTCTGCAACACAAATTCCCAGCTCGGCAAACAGAACCACAACAATTGGTGTTGATGGCAAAATCTCTAAATTTGTAGATGATAAAAAGCTAGAGAGAATAGTACACTGTGAGGATGATTCTGAGTGACTTCAGAAAGACATTTTTGGCAAATGGGCACACACATGGCAGATGAATTTCAATGCAGAGAAATGTGAGGTAATGCATTTTGGCATAAGACACAAGAATAGACAATGCAATCTCAATGGTATAACTTTGAGGGGAATCCAGGAGCAGACGGACCTTCAGGTTCAAGTGCATGATTCTTTGAAGGTGGACAGACAAGTAAAAAAGCTTGCTAAGAAAGCTTATAGGATCCACATATTTGAAAATAGAGGCATAGAGTATAAAAGCAAGGAAGTGATGCTGCAAATCATTAATCAAACCATATTTGGAATATTGTGTTCACTTCTGGGCATCTTAGCTAAGGTAAGATGCTACGCCCTGGAGAGAGTGCAAACGAGATTTACAAGAATGTTACCAGGAATAAGGAATACAAGGAAAAATTAGAGAAATTGGGCTCAGATTCCTTGGAACAGGGAAGATTAAAAGGTGACTGTATTGAAATGTTCAAAATTATGAACAATTTTGACAGGGTAAAGAAGGATATTGTATTTCCACTAGTTTGTATATCAGTAGCAAGTCGAAAAGTGTGGTGCTGGAAAAAAATACAGCAAGCCTGGCAGCATCCAAGGAGCAGGAGAGTCGATGTTTCGGGCATAAGGCCTTCATCAGGAATTCTGCCTGACCTGCCGTGCTTTTTCAGTGCCACACTATTTAACTTTGATCTCCAGCATCGGTAGTTCTGACTTTCTAACAGTAACTAGATGTAACAAAATTCAAGGTTGTCAGCAAGAGAGCTAGGAGTGAGATGAGGAGAAACATCTTTACTCAGAGAGTTGTTAGGATTTGGAATTTACTGTCCTCGAGAGTGGTGAAGGCCAATTCCACACAGATTTGTAAAAGAGAGCTGGAAAGTGATCACACTAGAGGGCAATGGCAATACTGCTGGTGGTAGGGATTATCTGGGTAGCTCTTTTGGGAGCCAGTGCAGGCAGGATGGGTCAAATGGCCTCCTTCTCTACTGTAAAATTCCATGATTCTATGACAGGCTACTAGCTATCTGATGCCAGTGCCCATAGAAGAAGGGCACATGTGGCTGGTGCCTGTGGATCATGCCCTGAGATACTGGCACCCAGTGTGCGATATGGAGCTCATTTGGAGCAAACAACCAACTGAATCTGCCAGGTACCCACTCTGATTTCCTGACGTTGAGTGGGTTTGGTGAATTTGGTCAGATGTGAGTGCGAACACGAACATTGTGGCATTGAAAATAGAGTTGCCATACTCTTACCAGACCTTAGGCTGCTTACTCATGAGAGTGATGATGGTGGGAGTTTAACCTGAGGGCCACCACACCTCATCAGGCGAGGGGAGAGGATGAGAAGGAGAGTCCTTCCTGATAACATCAACTGTTGTCAGGAATTGAACCCATGCCGTCAGTGTCACTCTGCATCACAAACCAGCCGTTAACAAGGCATCATAAGACCATAAGACATAGGAACAGAAATTAGGCCATTCAGCCCATCGAGTCTGTTCCACCATTCAATCATGGCTGATAAGTTTCTCAACCCCATACACCTGCTTTCTCCCCATAACCCTTGATTTCCTTTATAATCAAGAACCTATCTTTCTCCGTCTTAACTATACTCAATGTCCTGGCCTTTAATAGATTATTTGTAAGTGTAGTTCATGCCATGAGGAGAACAGGGCATTTGAAACCTTGGGGGCATTTTCCACCCCCAACCCAACCTTTTATGAGGCCCAGGTAAGGGTCCCACACTCAGCAGTATGAGCCAAAGTGGAACCAATGAATTTTCTAATCCTTCTGTTGCAGTGAATTCCGTAGCTTCACCACTCTCTGGCTGAAGAAGTTTCTCCTTACCTCCGTTCTGAAAGTTCTTCCCTTTACTCAAAGGCTGTGCTCTCGGGTCCTAGTCTCGCCTACCAATAGAAATGTCTTCCCAACATTCACTCTGTCCAGGCCATTCAATATTCTGTAAGTTTTAATTAGAATCCCCCTCATCTTTCAAAACTCCATTGAGTGTAAGCCCAGAGTCCTCAAATGTTCCTCATATGTTAAGCTGTTCAGTCCTGGGATCATACTCCAGGGTCAGTACATCCTTCCTGAGATATGGGGCAATAGACTTAGTCAATTGTCATCCCACTGCTGCTTAGTGAGAACCTCATCATGCTATTTGATGTTAAGATTGGCTTCGCTTCACATCTCTGCATAGTTCACGTTGCTCAGAACCTTATAATATTCCACGCTTTCTGTCTGACAGTCTCTCTCTCTCTCTCTCTGTTAGTCTCACTTCTCAAGAAACCAATCTAAGTTTGTTTATTTCTCTGTCACAGTCCAGTTGTCAGCCTCTCTGTCTCTCCCTCTGAGCTATTACTGTGAGCCCTGGCAATTAAAACTCACCCCAATATATATCAGCCTCCAGAAATAAAACTGACCCAGATTTCCCTTCTTTAAATTCAGCACTGACTCCCCAGAGGGTTTGGAGCAGCGGTGTTAGAAATACATTCCCGCTCACCCTCACCTCGTAACAGTGAAAAAAAAAATGTGCCAGCAACTCATAATTAAGCAGCTTTCCAGACAGTGCTGGGTCAAGCCATAAGCTTAGAGCTGCTGCACCACAGGGGCCAGAATTCAAATAAATAAGTCCAATTAGTTCCATCATTTTGTTTGCTATCAACGAGGTTCTGTCTGTAGGAAATGGGGATGAGTGTCTAACATGCTTGATCTGAGCTTAAATAATTGTTCATCATTAGACCAACACTAAAATGTATTATATTACCTAACAATGGAATTACTTAAAGAGAAAATCAGTTGCAAATATTTATATTCAATGTACTCAACCATTTCATTGAGGAAGATGTGTTTGATTTGTTTATGCTGTTTTTAATATTTTCTTCATTGATGCACATTTCCTGACTGACCCGCCCCCTTGCCTTCTGGGTTAGGTTTTAACAGCCTGATAGTTATGAGCGTTGTGGAGAAAGAAGGGGCATCTGTCACGGGGAAATGCAGAAATACCAAGAAAAATGGAGCCTGGAGTCCCTGCTGAATATCTGATTCGCACTTCTCACTTCCAAACCCAGACTGAGAAGCAGGTGGATTGAGAGTGAACCCTACAGTACAGGACTGCAGGTAGGGAATGGAAGGGGTTTGGGGAGGAGAGGGAAGGGGGGAGGTTTCAAAAGATTGTAAGAGGAGATATTGCAGGAGGGGGAGAGATCACAGGGGGAGAGATGGCAGGAGGAGAGATTGCAAAAGGAAGATGCTTTGTGGGGCAGATCACCTGCAGGGGGTGGGGGGGATATTGTTGGCAGAGCATTTGCACAGGGAGGAATTGCAAGGGAAGAGATCATAGAGGGTGAGGTCATAGCCAGAGAAATGCTGACGGGTTTCTATGCTACAAAGATAGCAGCTCTCTCTCTGTGGCCATGCTTTGTACTCATTTCTCCATACCTTAAGGTCCTTTGCTTTCCCCTTCAGTTGCTCAGAAAGAGCTTCTCATTTTCAATTTCAATGAGTAACGTATCCAGCGAAAAAATGGAAATGCAAGGTTCTTCCCAGAGAACCCTCCACCTGTAATTGGCCCATGTCCCGAGAGTATCTGACACTGAAAATTCATTGGTTCCACTGTGGCTCATAGTCCTGAGTGTGGGACCGTTGCCTGGGTCTCAGCCAACTCATAAAAGGTGGGGGGGTGGAGGGGAGGGGAGATGTCCCCAAGGTTTCAAATGCCCTGCTATCCTAGTGGCATGAACTACACTTCCAAATAATCTATTGGAAGTAAAAGGGCTTTGGTTGTGTTTCTATGATTGGGAAAGATGTTAAGTCTTCCTTTCTGTGTAACTTTACACAATTTAGGGACAAAGCTGTTCATTGTTAATCTCGGATGAAGGGCACATGCCCGAAGCGTCGATTCTCCTGCTCCTCGGATGCTGCCTGACCAGCTGTGCTTTTCCAGCACCTCACTCTCGACTCTGATCTCCAGCATCTGCAGTCCTCACTTTCTCCTAATCTCGAATGTGGCTCACCGTTGAATTTCCATCTGTTTTCCGGCAGTCTTGCACCTTGGGTTTAGGGTCCAGGGAGCCTGCTGTTTCTCCCCCCACCCCTCATTGCGCAGCCTACCTCTTAGCTTCCCTTTGTTTGCCATACCAGACTGTGAGGCTAGTACTGCTTATTGATTACTCTCCATGGGTATCCTGTAAAAACCCTGAGCTTTTGACACTTCGGGCCACACACTCGAGAGTGTTTAAGATATTTTTCCAGGAGATAAGCAATTCATGCTGGTTCACTCTCACCTGGACCCTCAAATTAACAAGTGTTTCTAACATTGTGAACCATCCTTCACCAACAGTAGTTAGTGTCAGTATTATCACTGTTCAGTACAATTAGATAATTGCAGCAATTTGTAGCTGTTTAGTAGCTATAATATCCCAAAGTCCTTATTTTAAAGTATTTTAGACCACATTAAGCACAGCATTGTGCAACCACATCATGCATTGTCTGCCTGCATCACTTTTCCTTATCATTTTAATTATATCATTGAGTAGATTTGAAGCCATCCCAACTCTTGACCTGAAAGTCCCTTCTCCACAATGATCTCAGTAAGAACAAGTGTCCCTGTGTAGCCCAAAATAGCCCCTATTGGTGGGGCAGAGAGAGAGGGCTTTGGTGTTTGGTTAGGTGGGCTTGTCCAGAATTGAGAACAGCTTCACAATCATGAAACCTTGGGCCGGTCAAAGGACAAGAGGGAAAGAAGGAAAGCCAAGTCAATTATGGCAGGTCACATTAATGTTGGGACCTACTTGCAATGTGTAGCATTGGATTGGATTCTATGTCCTCTTGGGAAAACGGGACAGGGGTACAACCTGATATTACCCACTTTGCCATGGCCCAGTGTTTAAATCATCTCCATGGTGATCTGGATAAAAGCATTGGTTGTGCTGCAAAGAAGTGAAAGGACAATTGCAAGTTAATCTCTACCACTAAAATATTCTTCTCAAATACTTACTTATGACCTGGTATCGTTAGCAATTTCCATTTCTACACCTCCAAGACGTTTCTTTGAGCATAGATAAAGAGTAATTATGAGCTGTGCAGAAGATATCTTCACACAGATGCTGATTCTGTGAACTTGTTTTTATCATCTTGTTTTGCAGGAGTTATATTCTTCAGTGGCTGACAGATATAAGATTATTGACCCCTGACTATAGAGGGCTGGCACCACTAAGCATCATCCCCTATCTCTGCTGGAATTCACGGACTGCAAAAAGAGGTGGGAACAGATTCAAAGGAACTTTCAAAAGGCATTTCGATACGTGTACTATTTTAATTTTATAGGCGCCTTAAAATGATCCCAAAACATTTCACAGTTGTATATATCCGGCAGGTTCTGCCAGTGGGTGATGTAAAAAGAATTAGGACAAACGTTCAAAACCTGGATTAAATAGCTAGGTTCAAAGCAGTTAACTGGTAGGAGACAGAGAAATAAAGAAACAGAGAGATTTAGGGAGAGCTGTGAGAAGAGGCATCTGAAGGTAAATGACCGCCAATTGTGGAATTATAAAAATGGAGGATCGATGTAAACAAGGCAAGATTTTCCAAGCGCTGTGAAAGAGCAAGGGTGCTGGGACTAATGGTAAACTCTTTTAAACAACTGGAACAGACACAATAGGCCACATGGTCTCCTTCTGTGCCATGTGATTCAATATGGTGTAAGAGCTGAAATTGCTTATTGCTATAGCGAAGATGTGAAAGGGTTCAGAAACGATTTGCAAGGATGTTGCCTGGGTTGAAAGGTTTGAGCTATAAGGGGAGGCTGAATGGGCTGGGGCTGTTTTCCCCGGAGCATCAGAGGCTGATGGGTGGCCTTACAGAAGTTTATAAAATCGTGAGGGACATGGATTGGGTAAATACGTAAGGCCTTTATCCCAGGGTAGGGGAGTCCAAAACGTGAGGTTTAAGTTGAGAGGGAAATTATTTATGAGGGATCTAAGGGACAATTTTTTCGCACAGTGGGTGGTGTGTGTATTAAATGAGCTGCTAGAGGAAGTAGCGAAGGTTGGTACAATTCTATCATTTAATAGGCATCTGGATGGATATGTCAATAGGAAGGGTTTGGAGGGATATGGGCCAAGTCCTGACAAATGGGACAAGACTAATTTAGGATTTCTGCTCAGCTTGACAAGTTGAAACAAAGTATCTATTTCCATGTGTCACGACACTGGTCTTTTTACAAGGTTACTATGTCCTTGGGGTATTTTCCCCAGAGAGTGGGTAATTGGCCAGGCTCCAACTAGGCTGTGTTTGAGAGGTTTATTGGGGCCCTTTTTGTTTATCCCTAACAGATAATGCCTCCGGCTTCAGACTTTCATGTCGTTAAACAAAATACAATCAAAGGTGTGTGGCCAGTTATCTGTGTAGCTCGCCTTTGTTTTGATTAGAGTTTTGAATTCAGTTCAGCAGCAGTGTGTGTGAAGAAAGACTGCTGGTTCTCTCCCTCCTTCTGCCCTTCTGACTTTGTAACCTGTAAGCTGTTTGTGTCATTTTTATACTTTGTGCTAAGGGGTCTGTTTATGGGGAATGTTGCAAGTATTTTCGTAATAGCGTCATTAAGTCAGCATAGTCTGTCGGGCTTTCAGATAGGATAAGCTATCCAGTATTCTATTTTTTGTTCTTTGTGTTTCATTCCATAATTTTGTAAATAAATTCTGCTTGTTTAAAACTTGGAAGTTGAATTAACTAATTCACTCCAGGAATAGCAACTATACACTTACCTAAACAAATAGCAAAGTTACGGTCTGGGTTACCTGCTTAAAACTGTTCTGAGGAGTCAGGCCTGGTCCACAGCACATGCTGTAAATCTCTATGACTCAAAGACACAGAGACTTTGGTGGGGTTTTTCCTGACCTTGCATTTTAAAGTCACTTCTACTCTGCATCTATGTATTAACTCAGTGAGAAGATAGGTTAAGGAGAATCATTGTCGAGGGTGTGGGAAATTCCCAATTACTTTTGTTTTCGCATCCCACGGGGCCATTTCTCCGTGTCCAATAACATAGCCCAGGAAGGTGACTTGGGCTTTGGCAAATTCACATTTAGCTAGGTTTACCACCAAGCCAGCCTTCCGAAGTTGATCTGACAAGTCCGACAAATGTTGTAAAAGTGTGATTTGTGGCAGAATTGCACAGAAGATTCAGTGAGGCCCATCTCTATGTTGGAAGCATCTCTCTCCATCTTTTACGCTTTTGCCAAGTAGCGAGGTGAATTTTCTCACTGGGTCATAGCAAATCACCAATTAAGGGGAACTATTGCTTGTTCACCACCTTACCAACACTACAATACACCTCATCAATATTTAGTCGGATATCTTACCAAACACGATGGACGTTGAGAATATGAAGGATAGTATCAGGGTATCTTCTGCTAGTGCTAGCAGAGAAGGATACTTTTTGATTTGATTTGATCCATTATTGTCACATGTACCAAGAAGTATTGTTTTGCATGCTAACCAGACAAATTATACCTTACTTGTGGGTAATAGAACAGAATGCAGAGTATACTGTTACATCCACAGAGAGGTTGCAGAGACAAAACACCCCGAATAAATGACAGATCTGTGCATAGGCTTGATAACAGTGGGGAAGAAACTGCTCTTGACCCAACGGTTCACCATCCTGTCCAGGTCCTTGCCCACAGAGCGGGTGGCCAAATCTCCTGATGTTGTTCCCTTGTCTGGGACACATTTCCGGACTAATAGTGCTTGTCCAGGTGTATGACGGACTTTTAAAGATGACGCCAGTACCAGAGATACCAGTCAATTCTGAGATATCTTGGCAGTGGACAGTTGCTATGGAAACAGGGTGTGATGAGATCAGGACTGAAGGGGCACTGTTGTGGTGAGGTAGGGTAACATCTAGTGAGAAAACTCAGTCAGTCTCACAGCAAAAAACCCGTCAAAAAACAAATGTAATTGGCCTTAGCCAAACGTTGTAAAATTCAGCCCAATCACTTATATATTCCTCTGTGCTGGCTACATCAGGAGAAATCAAAGACTGCATCTGTGGCAACACTCATGATTCTAATCCATAAGCAATATGTACCTGCACAACATGCTTATGAGAACACCCAAAATGTCTGCAAAGAACTTCATAATACAACATGTGTATGGGAACATCATTTCCTCCAAATTCCTCTCAAAGGTGCTCACCATGCCTTCATTGTCACAGGGTCAAAACCCTGTAGGAATACTTCTTTCACAGACTACAGCAAACTAGAAAGAATTTCAACTGTCACCATCTCAAGGGCAATCAGAGATTATGTTGACCTTGCCAATGACTCCTCACACCCCAGAAATGAATCCAAAGAAGTCCTGCTGCTGCAGTGTGTTCAAGTCAATGTCCTTACATTGGGGAACTGAGGTATATCTATTCATCCTGCCTTGGCTCAGCTATCTCAATGAAGACCAATGCTGTAACTGAGATTCTTCTTAACCTATCTGTCTCACTGAGTCAATCAACCAGTCCAGAGAGAAAAGTATATCTGGCAAACTATTTTTTTATATATCACTATATAAACAGACTGTTCACAGCAATGTACAATTTCTTTATCGCTGAAGGAATGAAGAGCAATTCACATTGAAGCACAGATGCCACTAAATCAGAGTCCATTGCTGTCAGATGATATTAAGATAGAATTAAGGTCAGAGCTGATAGGAATGTTGGTAGGTGGTTGAACATGAGGCAATGTTAAACTAGTGTTTATGTCAAACTGGCCAGGGTCAGTTCCCTATGGGAGATGTGATAGTTTGATTACCATTTAATCACAGGCAGCTGAATGGACAATTGTTGAGGTCCCTATAAAATTCCATCCATCTATTTTGATTTAGTCCCTACCCTCCCCTTCACTGTTTTGATCACACAGCACTGCCCTTTGATGTGAAGGGCTGGCCAGGGTCAGTTCCCTATGGGAGATGTGATAGTTTGATTACCATTTAATCACAGGCAGCTGCATGGACAATTGTTGAGGTCCCTATAAAATTCCATCCATTGTCCTGTCTATGGTCACACAGAGTGAAATCCCTCATGGGCCAGCAAAATATTGGAGTTTACATGATGCACAGACAAAGCAAATGCGTGCATCAATGACACCCTGAATTATGGGAAAGCCTGCAGTTTGTATAGATCCTCAGTTTCACTTCAATTCCTTATCTCCGAAAACAAGGAAGGAGATGAATCTGAATACAGTTTTAAAAACAACTAAGTCTATCCCTCTCACCAGAGCCAGATATGACTCAGTTGGAAGCTATCTTTTACTTAGTTATGGATTCTAGCCCCGTTCAGAAAACTGGGAGTTTTCATTGAATCCCTACAGTGTGGACATGGGCCATTCAGCCCATCAAGTCCACACCAACCCTCTGAACAGCATTCCACTCAGAACCATTAGCAGCCTTTGCAACACTCAAGAAGCTTGACACCATCCAGGACAAAGCAGCCAGCTTGATTGATACCACATTTACAAATATTCACTTCCCCTGTCACTGACGCTCAGTAGCATCGTGTGTACTATCTACACGAGGCACTGCAGAAATTCACCAAAAAATCCTTGGATAGCACCTTCCAAACCATTTCCATCTAGGACAAAGGCAGCAGATTCATGGAAACACCACCACCTGCAAGTTCCCCTCCAAGCCACTCACCATCCTGACTTGGAAATATATTGTTGTTCCTTCAATGGTGCTGGGTCAAACTCCTGGAATTTCTTCTCAAAGGGCATTCTGGGTCTACCTCCAGCATGTGGACTGCAGCTGTTTAAGAAGCTAACTCACTACCACCTTCTCAAAGATAACCTGAGATGGCAGGAAATGCTGGTGACACTTATATCTCATGAGTGAACTAAAAGCAAAATTTATACTGGCTATTAAATGACAACTTTGTAGGAGGTGCTACCTTTCAGATAAAATGGAAAAACTATTTGAAGAAAGTTGTGGGTGTTCTTCCAGGTGCCCTGGCCAATATTAGTCCCTCAATTACAAAACGGATTACACATTGATCACATCGCTTTCTCTGGGACCTTTCTAAGTACATAATTTAGTTTCCACATTTGCCAAACAATTCAAAGGTAATTGATTGGGCTGCAAAGCATTTGTAGATCTCTTGATGGTGTGATATGTGTTTAAAAAAAGACAAGCTCTTTCGCTCTTTTCTCTAACGGAACTTGAAGGTCATGGAAACCCATAACATGTATCATAACAAGCAAAGTTATCAAGGTATTTGTCAGGAGAAGGGCATTTGAGAATGTATACTGTAAGGCATTGATCCACACGCATACTTATTTAAGGGTGTTGCTTTGATGAATTTTAAGCTGTATTAAAATGTCAGGGCATATTAAAATGTAAGAAAGGTGGCTTGGAAAGGAACATTGCAAATAATCATAGAAACCAAAATGGAGAAATAAAACCTCTTGCATCTATTCAGATTTGTCATCTCAGAGCATCCCAATATACTTCAAAGCCAATGAAGTATTTTAACTGTTTGGACAATGGGAACATCATTAAATTGTGCACGGCAAGTTTCCACTAACTGCAACAAAATATGAGACAAGATTGTTTTTTGATAGTGTTGGTTGATGGATACATTTTGCCCAGAAGAGCGCCTGGATATTAAAGTACTTTGAAGTCACTTAGCTACTGTCACCTCAAGTACTTCAGGTCATGTTCAGCATTGAATAGACCGAAAGTAAAGCTTCATGTCCCTTGATTTTCAAACACTCCCAGCACATGTACAAGATGGATTACATTCAAAGTAAAACAGCCTCTAACCTCTTATGCCATATACTTCTAGTCTGTTAAAGAACTTTGAACTGTTGCATCAAACTCCCAGGTACAGTGAATCCTCACTTAAAGCCAAGGTTGTTTTTCCAAAAATCACAACTTTGTATGAAATGACTTCAATTGAAATGTTGCTGAGAAAAAAAACACATTTTGTCAATAACTTTTCTCTTGCTCTGAACAGAATAATTTGCAAACAGATATCAAAAAGGTAGGGGAAACAAAATTTATACTGTACAAGAGGAGAGTGCTGATTGGTTGACAGCTCTGTTTGGTAGAGGCATTGACATGAGCAATGCTGCAATTTGGCAATGACTGACAGTTAACTGTCAAGCTTTGTTAATATTTTAAACTTGCCAAGTTGTCTCTGATTGGTCAAGGCATTGCCCTAAGAAGTGAACCAGAAAATGGCTGTAAGTCTTTTAGTTTAGTTGCAACAGGTGTAGTTTGTGTGCATGTTCCTTCTCTGTACAAAGAACAGGGCCCTGTGTATTCATATATGTAACTTACAATGTACAAAAGTGTAGCACTGTAAGACACAAAGCTATGTAAAAGCAGAATTAGGCCATTCAGCTCATTGAGTCTGTTCTGTCATTTGGTCATGTTGATATAATTCTTAATCCCATTCTCCTGCCTTCTCCCGTAGTCCTTGATCCCCTTCCCAATCAGGAACCTATCTATCTGTCTTAAGTACAACCAATACCTTGGCCTCCACAGCCTTCTAAGAAAATGGGTTCCACAGATCAACTACTCCCAGCTGAAGAAATTTCTCCTCACCTCACTTCTAAAGAATCATCCCTTTTCCCTGAGGCTGTGCCCTTGGGTCCGAGTTTCTCCTCCTTATGGAAACATCTTCTCCACGTCCACTTTATCCAGGCCTCTCAGTATTCAGTAAGTTTCAATAATAATCCCCTGCCAACCTTTTAAACTTCATCAAGTACAGAACCAGAATCCTCAATCACTCTGATTATTTAGCAAACGTTGCTCAATCACATCTAATGTTGAACACTGTTTTGAGCATAAAAGCATGTGCAGGTTGGATACAGTCAGTACCTTGAGTGTGAACAGCCAAAGGGATAAGTTATTTGATGTAATCTACCAGTATTTTGCACACACAGCCTACATACCTGGCATCACACTGGCACTGAAATCCATATGCCACATTACTCATTCACATGATAAGCAGATACCATCCATAAGAAGAGCATTGGAATAGTCAAGTCTGGAGATAATGGAGGCATGGATGAGAATTTCAACTGAGCTGGGAGCTGAAACGGGTGAAATTACAGAGGTGGAAATACACTGAAGGAGCAGTGATATTTGTGGGGGGGGATGTGGAGGTGACGGTGTCCCTATCCTATTTTTGATGTTCTTAGTGGTAGAGGTCATGGAATTTGGAAATGTCACACAAAAGTAATGAAGACAAGTAGAGGTGGGAATATTTTAAAGATATCAACATGTAAGACATTGAAAAGGTGGCCAAGAATGAGAGTGTGCATGGACTTTGAAACAAGGATTAGATTACAGATTCAGTGCATGGGTGGTGAAGATGTGAACAATGGCTTTGAGTGAAGGTCAAGGCACAGTATCTGACCTGGGTGTATGTAGTGTCACATTGTGGATGTACTCTTTAATTGATCTGTATCTTAAAGATACATTTGGAAAAAAAGTTATATGTAATTATGCATCTGATATCATAGAACGCATTTACAACTAAACCATATTGTACAGAAGGTTCTCATTTAAAGTTACCCCATTTAATGTTTGTTTTGCTTTAACATTGGTAGTTTAACATACCTGTAATCAGACTGAACTTCACAAAATCTGTTTCAATGTCATTTCCCATGTGATCGGCATTGTTGTGGAAGGTCTATTGTGCTCCTTAGTCCTGATTAATGATTAAGACACTGGTCAATTCCAAAAGATGGCGAACTGTTTCTCTGGGTTTCATTTACTTCAAATTTATTGAGAAACAGGCAGGAATCTTCTTCAGAATCCACCATTGTTGAACATTCCTCCAGGGATTCATTGACTATGTGACAGATAACCACCATGGAAATTTCAGGTGAATAAGAGCATACCAGAAATAATTTTGCTTTTAATTGGCGACAGTCTCAAAAGCTCTTCTCCCATGTTGACTAGTTTGATTTAGTCCAGTTAATTTTTAAACAAATCTACATTTTTCTCATTAAATCCAAGGTTTCAAGTCATATAAAGCACTGATAATTGGTTGAAAGGAAATGCTCTCAGGAGCTAATTTCATAGAAGCAGTAGTGTTGCCTCCAAAATCTGGTACCCACTGCTGAATGTCATTGAGAACTTCTGTAATTATTAATTTGCCATTCCCGGTTATCCATTCTTCTATACATAACCCTATCAACTTTCCGATGGATTTCAGCCTGTAACACACTTCAAATTATCCATTATTCAAACTATAAACCACTTGGACAATTATATTTCAGCCTGTAATTACTCCCAGGTATCTGTTGTAGCAAATATGAATCAACTGAACTCCTTGATTAGATGCCAGCATGTAATTCACTTCCACATATCCATTATTCTGTACATAAATCATCAGAACCTCTCCATTATGTTCCAGCCTGTAATGTACTGCAAGGTATTTGGTTTTCAATATGTGAATCTCCAAACACAAACATGTATTTGTGTGCATGTTTGCAAATGGGTATATGTGTACATGCCTATGTGCATGTAAATGTTTGAGTCCATGTGTGCATACATGATACATGAAATTAGAACTGGAATTTGCTGTGATTTTTCATACACTTACCTCACCTCTCCCTCTGTGCTCACTGCGCTCACGAATGAAGAATAACCACTTGGACAAGCTAAGGAATCTTGATGATGGCATATGACTGTGGCTGACAAGGAGTCGAGACAGAGAAGTAAAGGGAGAATGAGGGGATTAAAGTTTGAAAACACATTTCAAAGTAAAATTCATGTTGTCTATAATAAGATGATGGTTATTGAAAGAGTTTCCAGGAAAACATTTATCTTCCATCCCTATAACTCTTAAAATGCAAACCTAACTAAACCACCAGTTTAATTGACATAGAGTGGTGCTGGAAAAGCACAGCTGGTCAGGCAGCATTCGAGGAGCAGGAATAATAAAAATAAACATCAATTTTCCTGCTCCACGGATGCTGCCTAATCGGCTGTGCTTTTCCAGCACGACTCTAATCTAGACTCTGATTTCCAGCATCTGCAGTCCTCACTGTTGCCTACTTTAATTGATATGTCAGACTGAGCTATCCTTGAACTAATTCTTCTCTAGTTGAATGCGACCCCATGAAACTCAATTTGGGATCTATTCATGGTTTGCTTCACATCTTCCACTATTTAGAGTCATAGAGTCTTAGAAATATACAAGCACAGAAACAGATCCTTCAGTCCAACTCGTCCATGCTGACCAGGTATCCTAAAAAATCTAGTCCCACTTGCCAGCATTTGGTCCATATCCTGTAAACCCTTCCTATTCATATAACCATCCAGGTGCCTTTTAAATGTTATAATTGTACCAGAATTCTCACTTCCTTTTGGGAGCATATCCCATACATGAGGTGGCACGGTGGCTCAGCGGTTAGCACTGCTGCCTTGCAGTACTAGGGACCCAGGTTCAATTCCAGCCTCAGGTGACTGTCTGTGTGGAGTTTGCACATTCTCCCTGTGTCTGTGTTGGTTTCCTCCCACAATCCAAAGGATGTACAGGTCAGGTGAATTGGCCATGCCAAATTACCCATAGCTTTAGATGCATTAGTCAGGGGTAAATGTAGGGGGGTGGGTTACTCTTCGGAGGGTGGGTGTGGGCTTGTTGGGCTGAAGGGCCTGTTTCCATACTGTAGGGAATCTAATCATGCACCACCTCTGATTGAAAATGTTGCCTGTTAGGCCCCTTTTTGCCCACTCTAAATATCTTTCTAGTATTAATTAAACTTTGTCAAATTAAATACTCTGGGGGAAACAGCTTTAGTCGCAGAATGACAAACAAATTGCGGCAGGCTATCAGTTATCCCAGAACTGCCATACAATGCTTGCTCACACACAGGCTCCAATTTCAGCAAAAAAGACAAAGCTGCAAACTCTATGAGAAAAACTTCCAACACCACGACAGGTAGCATTCGGTATCAAAGGGCCGATTGTTCCGAAGAAAGACACTGGGGCACAAGGCTGAGGCTGAGGCTTCTCAATATCCAACATGACTGGAGGGTGGTTTTAAGAAGAGATATCCCATTTCCTGCTGGGACGAGAATCAGATTCTGAATTATCAACGTCAATGTCTTCAGCAGCCTGTGAAAAAAGTCTCGAGTGTTACGCAAGAGGTATAATAACCCATCATCAGGCTTGACAAGCTGACAGGCCTCTGGGCAGACACTTTCTTTTGCAGTGGACTGTAAAATCTAGGTGATGGGCCATTGTTTACACCCAGTGTGAGATGTCACTATAGTGTTGAAATGGGCAGGAGATGGGGGTGTGAGATACTGAATGGCTTATGTTGTTTCTTCTGCTCACCTAGTATGGAACACCCACCTGACAAACTGAACCTTTTGTACTGGGATGGCATCTGGAGTAAATTGTATTAAATGAAGCTAATTGACCAATTAAAGTAAATCAACGAGTCACATGTGATAAATTGGATTAGGATTCACTCTCGTGTGACTGGATGAGCTAAGCTACAGTAAGACCTGACATTGTCCGTGCAGAAGAATATGCCCCAAATTACTGAAGCAAAAACAGCAAATGCTGGAGATCTGGCAGCATCTGTTGGAGAGAGTAACAGAGTTAACGTTTCAAGTCTGAATGTGACTCTTCTTCAGAACTGCTTTCAGGGTGAAGTGGGGTGTGAGGGGTCAGGGGACTATGAGGTGGGAAGCCATGGAGGGGACATCTTCAGAGGAGATGAGGTCAGTGACAGTCCTAGGAGTTGAAAAACTACGCCATGTTCTTCGCAGCCTGCAACACCTTATCAATGAGGGTGAGCACCTCGCAAAGACCTTCCCCACGCCTCCACTTCTCACCTTTAAGCAACCACCAAACTTTAAACAGATCATTGTTTGCAGCAAACTGCCCAGCTTTCAGAACAACACATACAACTTCGTCACGGTGGACGCTGCAAGACGTGTCAGAGTGTTGACATGGATACCACCATTATGCGCAGGGACACCTCCCACAATGTATGTGGCAGGTACTCATGCAACTCAGCCAATGTTGTCCATCTTATACGCTGCAGGCAAGGATGCCCCGAGGCATGGTTTGTTGGTGAGACCGAGCAGAGGCTACGGCAACGGATGAATGGACACCACACAACAATCACCAGATAGGTGTGTTCCCTCCCAGTCAGAGAATGTTTCAGCGATCCGGGACATTTGACCTCGGGCCTTCGGATGACCATCCTCCAAGGCGGACTTCGGGACAGGCAACAATGAAAAGTGGCCGAGCAGAGGCTGATAGTCAAGTTTGGTACCCATAGGGAGGGCCTCAACTGGGACCTTGGGGTCATGTCACATGACAGGTGACCCCACTGCACTACACACATGCTCTCTCTAACACACACACACACACACACACACAATCTGACAGACCCATACCACTCACACAGATCCTCTCTTATACACAAGTTCTCTCTCATATGCTCACACACGCACTGCCACACTCACATGCATGCACACACACTCTCACAGACTTATACCCCTTTACACTCACACTTACACACATACACACACTTTCTCACAGACACTCATAACACCCCCCTGCCAACCCCGTAAACACACACATATAAGTTTGAGGGGTGAACCTGTACTTGCAGAATTACATTTTATTTTGCTCAAAAACTGCATGAATCCATGTACGATTCTGTAAATCCATTTCTTTGATTAGAATCAGTCTGAACATTGTGGCACAGACAGTCTCACACAGGGCACCTCACAACTTCAATGCATTATCTGGGCCGACATGACACCAATTGTTAAAGTTCACTTGAGAACGTAACTTTAAAAACATTCTCTCATCTAAAAGATGAGAGACTTAACAAACAATCCAGTTTTTTTTCAATATACAATTTCAGTTTTATCCCACTGTAAACCTTTGCTACAAGTTCTGTGTCTTATAATCTTATATTACACAACCACCTGATGAAGGAGCAGCACTCCGAAAGCTAGTGATTCCAATTAAACCTGTTGGATTATAACCTGGTGTTGTGTGATTTTTAACTTTGTACAATTCAGTCCAACACCAGCATCTCCAAATTAGTCCTACAAACAGCAGGTTGATGTTCATTGGTCAGAGAGGGAATGTCTGAGAGTTACCACCCAGCCTTTGCAAGGTAAGCAAGTTTTGAGCAAGTTTTGTAGCTCAGGTTGAGGTTCTGCATGTAGGTTTGCTCGCTGAGCTGGAAGGTTCATTTTCAGACGTTTCGTCACTTTGCAAGGTAAAGGTTCTGACTCAAAACATTAACTCTGTTTTTCTTCCTCTACAGATGCTGCCAGTCCTGCAGAGTTTCTCTCATGCTTTCTGTTTTGAATTCAGATTTCCAGCATCTATTATCCCAAATTAATGTCATTTTTTGAACTTAGTAAATATTCCTACTGCAGTACTTTGTCTCTAAGTTGCTCCCTGGCTATTTCCTGTTGGTGATTTTCTGAAACATGATGTGATAAATTATTCAAATCATATAAAATGAATAAGCTGTTTGACCTTTGCGTAAATAAACTTAATTGCGGACACATCTGAGTAGAAAACGATTCTAAACTTATCACTCCCTTATGCATTAGAAGCAAAAAAAAACACATTCTGGTTTTAACATATAACGAGCCTAGTATAATGTTAAACTAAGTAGATTGTAGAGCACACAGCCACATACTTAACCATCTTCCAATTAAGTTATACCGCTCAATGACTCCTGGTGGGACTAAGCTCCATGTTCTCATTCCACAATGCATAAAGGCATTTCTCCTCAGGTCCTTCTTAGATATTTTTTTTAACAAGATCAAATATTTATATGGTATCTTTAACCCAATAAAGCATTTCAAGACATTTTGCAGGGACATTATAAACAAAATATGGCAGTGCACCACAAGACATTAGCATAAATGACTGAAAGTTTGATCTCAGAGGTAGAGGGATGGAGAGATGGCGGGCGGTTTTGGGGTATCTTTAGAAACTGCGTCTAAAAAGCTGAAGCAACAGCTACCATTGGTTGAGCAATTAGTATCAGGAACAAAGACACAGAATTCCGGAGAAACTCAGCAGGTCTGGCAGCAACTCTGGAGAGAGAAACTGCATTAATGTTTCCAGTCTGGTATGACTCCTCCTCAGGCACTCTTGTCTTCAGTTCTGAAGAAGTCATACCTGACTAGAAACATTAACTTGTTTCACTCTCCACAGATGCTGCCAGACCTGTTGAGGTTCTCCAGCATTCCCTGCATTCCTCTGAGATTTTAAGCATCTGCGGTATCTTGCTTGTTAACTCTAGGCAGCTAGTCAGCATGCTTGCTATAACAGGGGAGAAATTCGCACAACTGTGCTCACATGAAATGTCTTCTACCTTATGGTGTGCTGGCACAAGGAATAGTTTATCAGATTTTTCAGTTTTAATCAGAATCTTAAGGAAAATAAGTACAGGGCATCAAACTGAACAGCTGCGAGTCTGTCCTACAGTGACAGTATGCTCAGCACATCACAACACGTAGGTCATGACGTCATTAGGATTAATGTAACTCTTCTGGCTTTCTGCTCCCTTTGCTTGATTCCTGGCTCCGAGCTTCCCTCTCTCCTTCTCTCATTCCCTGCTTCTCAGTCTCCCACGGGTTTAGCTTGTCGCTTCGGAATGTGAATGTGTCAGAGCAGATGTAACGTCGCAGAGCTGTGAGATACATAGCTCTGTCTGTGCCTTGCCCTGTATCTGCAGAGAGCAGTCTTTGTGTTTGCTGAGTTAGTCAAGTATTCAGTTACCCCACCACGCCCCTCTCCCCGCAATGGCCTATTTATGGAAAGAAATAAAAAGTCGAGAACGGAAATAGGGTCTTGTGGTGCACTGCCATATTTGTTTATAATGTTCCTATGAAACCAATCTGAAGCTTATCTATCCTACACTATTTCGTTATCATTCATATATTTATCCGATGACCATTTAAATGCCCTTAAAGTTGGTGAGTCTACTACAGTTGCAGGCAGAGCATTCCACGCCTTTACTACTCTCTGAATAAAGAACCTACCTCTGACATCTGTCCTATATCTATCACCCCTCAATTTAAGCTATGTCCCCTCATGCTAGCCATCATGATCCAAAGAAAAAGGCTCTCACTGGCCAGCCTATCTAAGTCTCTGATCATCTTGTATGTCTATATTAAGTCGCCTCTTAAACTTCTCTCTAACGAAAACAGCCTCAAGTCCCTGACAATACGTTTATAAAGTATGTAGATGTCCACTTGATGAGCTATGACCTGCAGGGCTATGGACAGGGTGGCGGAAAGGCTGAGCAGTTCTTTATTGACTGGCACAGATGCGATGGCCTGAATCAATGGTATACATCATTATTGATGATGTGGAGGTGCTGGTGTTGGACTGGGGTGGATAAAGTTAAAAATCACACTGTACCAGGTTATAGTCCAACAGGTTTATTTGGAAGCACTAGTTTTCAGAGTGCTGCTCTATTGTCAGGTAGCTAGTGGGGCAGGATCATAGGGCACAGAATTTATATTAAATGATCACAGTGTCATACAACTGGTGTGATATATTGAACAAACCTAGATTGCTGTTAAGTCTTTCATCTTTTAGAATGGGGATGCAGGTTTCAATTCATTAATATGTAAATCCTGGAACTTCTTTCAAGTCACATTCCTGAGGTAACTTAAGGTGTTATAAAAAATGGTGACATCTCAGCTCAGACAATGCATTAAAGGTGTGAGGTTAGAGTCTGTAGGTAGCCCAGTCTTGAGTCAGACTGGCTTTATTTCCAAAGTAGGAATTTATAAAATGTCACATGGATTATAAAAAATATTGACTGCCAACAGATTGTGTGCTTTTTGAACAAAATAGAATGTATCTCCAAATACAAATCTGCAAATGCAAATTCACCCCATTATCTTATATGTGTGTGCGCGTGTATGTGGAAGAGGGAAAGAGTGTGATTGGGTGTGTACACATGCTTGATAGAGCGTGTGCATGAATGTGATGGAGAGTATATGCCTGCAAGAGGCTGCGCACTTGGGTGTGAGGAGTGTGTATGTGTGTGCCTAAGAAAGAGCATGTGTGTGAGAGAGGGTCTGTATGAGTATGTGAATATATAAGAATGTGTGTGTATGTGTGCTTGTGTGTGAATGTGTGTGTGTGTGAGAGTGTGTAGTTTAGTGGGGTCACCTGTAGTGTGACATGATCCCAAGGTCCCAGTTGAGGCCACCCCTCTATCAGCAATCTAGATTTGTTCAATTTATTGAATCAGTTGTATGACAGTAAGATATTTTGCCACAAATTCTGTGCCCTATGATCCCACTCCACTAGCTACCTGACAAAGGAGCAGCGCTCCAAAAACTAGTGCATGTTGGACTTGTTGGATTATAACCTGGTGTTGTGATTTTTACTCATTATTGATGACTGTTAATGTTGAGACACATGTGGAACAACTTACAAACATACAAACAAGCAGCAAGAATAGTCATAGAACCATACAGCTTGGAAACAGACCCTTTGGAACAACTCATCCATGCTGAGCAGACATCGTAATCTGACCTAGCCCCATTTGGCCCATATCCCACTGAACCCTTCCTGTTCATATACCCATCCAGATAGCTTTTAAATGTTGTAATTGTACCCACCTCCACCACTTCCTCTGGCAGCTCATACCATACACGCACCAGTCTCTGTGTGAAACAGTTACACCTCAAGTTCTTTTTAAATCTTTCCTCTCTCAACCTAAACCCATGTCTTCTGGTTTTGGACTCCCCCACCCTGGAAAAAAGACCTTGGCTATTTACCCTATCCCAGAAGCCTTCTTAATCACCTTAACTACCTCCCTTGCTAAGTTCAGGAATCTGAGGTTATGCGCACTAAGATCCCTTTGTTAATCAGAACCTTTATTTGGACCCTTGAGCTTGGTCTGCCATTCAATAAGATCATGACTGGTCTGATTGTAACCTCAAATCCACATCTCTTCCTATCCTTGATAATCTGTCACCCCCTCACTTAATATGAATCTCCCCAAGTTTAAAAATATTCAAAGATTGTTCTTCCATTACCTTTTTCAGGAACAGAGTTCCAAAGACTCACAGCCCTCTGAGAGAAAACAGTTTACGTCATCACTTATGAAATGGTGGACCCTGGCTATTTAAAGCATGACCCACAGTTCTAGACTTCCTCTTAAAAAGAGACCCCTACCCTATCAAGTCCCTTCAGGATCTTTTATGTTTTAATCAATTCACCTTCTGCTTTTCTAAGGTGCAGCTGATACATAATGTCACCAATGTCCCCTCTCTCATTAGAAGAGATGACCAGTGGTGAGTTTAATGATCACCAGATCTCAAGCAAGGGTGAAGCTGAGAAGGTAGAATGATTATGGGTCCTTAGCTGGTGATGGAATGGAATCTCTGCTGTTGCTATCACTCTACATTAGAAGCCGGCCATCCAGCCAACCAAGCTAACCAGCATCCTGCAGTTGATACAAGCCTAGATCATCCAACTTTCAACCTGCCCATTTCAGGTATTAGTCTGGTAAATCTTCTCTGAAACGAAAAAATTCCATTTACAAGTAATGCCATTGCCATTCACAGAAGGACAGATTGGTTTAACTAGTGCCTTTTATAACTTCCTTATTTTGGTATTCAGTTCACCTCGTACTATGTGATGACATTCTGGATGTAAGCTTGCTCACTGAGCTGGAAGGTTTGTTTTCAGATGTTTTGTCACCATATTAGGTAACATCATCAGCGAGCCTCTGGTGAAGTACTGGTGTTCGTGACCTGCTTTCTATTTATGTGTTTAGGTGTCCTTGGGGTGTGTGACATCATTTCCTGTAGTGACATCATTTCCTGTAGTGATGTAATTTCTGGAGGTGACGTCATTTCCTGTTTGTTTTCTCAGAGGATGGTAAATGGGGTCCAAGTCAATGTGTTTGTTGATAGAGTTATGGTTGGAATACTATGCTTTTAGGAATTCTCCTGTGTGTCTCTGTTTGGCTTGTCCTCGGATGGATGTGTTGTCCCAGTCAAAGTGGTGTCCTTCCTCATCTGTATGTAAGGATACTAGTGAGAGTGGGTCACTCACACCAGAGCTTCACTGGACACTCACTGATGATGTTACCTAGTATGATGACGAAATGTCTGAAAATGAACCTTCCAGCTCAGCAAGCAAACTCACATCCAGAACCTCAATCTGCGCTATAAATCCTTGTCAAACTCGCTGATTACATTGTATTAGTTTTCCTAATTACTTGCCGTATGTGTATACTAATCTTTTATGATTAATGCACAAGGATACCCAGATATCTCTGTATCTCAGAGCTCTGCAATCCCTCACCATTCAGGTAATGTGCTTCTTTTGTATTCTTCTTTCCGCCCTGGATAATTTCACAGCTTCCTACATCATACTCCATTTGCCCCATCATTGCTAACTCACTACACTTACCTATATCTTTTTGTAGCTTCCTTATGCATTCTTCACATTTACTCTGCAACCTGTCATCAACAAATTTAGCATCTATAACTTATATCTGTTCATTGAAGGTATAAATTATAAACACTTGAAGTCTCAGCATTGATTCTTTGGCATACTGCTCATTCCATCTTGCCAAATTTAAACAAAAACTCTTTGCTTCCTGTTAGCCAGCCAATCTTCAATCCATGCCAATATGCCCTACCCTTAAAATCATGAGCTGTTGTTTCCCACAATAACCTTGATGTAGCAATTTATCAAATGACTTCTGGAAACCTAAGTACAATACATTCAACAGTTTTCTTTTCTCCACAGTACAAGTTAGTCTTCGAGATATATAGCACAGAAATAGACCCTTCAGTCCAGCTTGTCCATGCCAACCAGATATCCTAAATTAATCTAGTCCCATTTCCTGTTCATGTACCCATCTAGATGCCTTTTAAATGTTGTAATTGTATCTGCCTCCATCACTTCCTCTGGCAGTTTTTCCATACATGCACCACCCACTGTGTGAAAATGTTGCAACTTAAGTCCCTTTTAAATCTTTCCCCTCTCACCTTAATCCAATGCCTTTTAGTTTTGGACTCCCCTACCCTTGGGAAAAGTCCTTGACTTTTCATCCTATCCATGCCCCTTATGATCTTATAAACTTCTATAAGGTCTTCCTTCAGCCACCGACACTCCAGGGAAAACAACCCCAGCCTTCTCAGCCTCTCCCTATAACTCAAACCCTCCAACCCTGGCAACATCCTTGCAAATCTTTTCTGAACCCTTTCAAGTTTCACAACATGCTTCCTACAGCAGGGAGACCAGAACTCCAATAGATTGATCAAATATGATTTGGCTTTCATAAAACTACGCCTGATAACTTGAACTTCTGTAAGTGTCTGACTGCAACTTCTTTAAAAATAGTTTCTTACATTCCCCCATGATACATGTTAAGCTAAATGTTCTGTAGTTTTCTGCCGTCTCTCTCCCGCCCTTTTACTCTGATTGAGCTTTCAGGGTTCTTGGAATACTCTCTCCAACCGATTTATACACATTTATATCAACAGGGCAAAGAGTTCATAAAGACTGTTGTGCACGAAGATGAGGACAGATTCACCTCTCTCTGCAACCTCAGAATAATCTCATCAAATCAACGTGAAATGCTACCTCTCCACTCACTCTCAAATGATGTTAGAACATTTCAAATAGAATATGCATTATTGTCATGTGTATTCCACTGTAGAATTACAGAGAAAAGCTTTCACACTGTCTCCCTCTTATGGCGCCATCTTAGTGACAAGTACTTTGGTACAAATCATGGGTACAAAAGAGGAATAAAAACTAGTTGCATTACTTCACAGAGTTTAAAAAATAAGTTAGAAATAAGGCATTATTCAAGGATTGGCATTCCAGTCAGGTAAAAAATTTCAAATAAACATTATATTGCAGCAGTTCAGTGCAGGGCCTCCGCATGTAGTGTGAACACCCATGGCAGACCCCAATCTAAAAGCCGTCCCCGCTCTGCTCCAAGCCACCAGCTCACTCCCTACCAGCACTCAACTGCTTCGAGGTAAGTTCCAGGACAGTCACTCCCACATCAGTTTCCACAGTTCTGGGCTTTGCACCTCTCATACTGCTCCAGGACTCACTCCTCTCACATTGCTCCGGGACACACTCCCAACACTCTGCTCCAGGACACACTCCCCTCACACTGCTCCGGGACACACTTCCAACACTCTGCTCCGGGACACACTCCCCTCACACTGCTCTGGGGCTCACTCCCCTCACACTGATCCGGGACACTCTCCCCTCACACTGCTCCGGCACTCACTCCCCTCACACTGCTCTGGGACACACTCCCAACACTCTGCTCTGGGACACACTCCCCTCACACTGCTCCAGGACTCACTCCCCTCACACTGCTTGGGACACACTCCCAACACTCTGCTCCGGGACTCACTCCCCTCACACTGCTTGGGACACACTCGCCACACACTGCTCCAGGACTCACTCCCCTCACACTGCTTGGGACACACTCGCCTCACACTGCTCCGGGACACATTCCCCTCACGCTGCTCCAGGACTCACTCCCCTCACACTGCACCGGGACTCACTCCCCTCACACAGCTCTGGGACTCACTCCCCTCAGTGGCCATACCACCAATGCTTCATCCAGAGGCTCACTGATGATGTTACCTACTCATAGAGTCATAGAGATGTACAGCATGGAAACAGACCCTTCGGTCAAACCTGTCCATGCCGACCAGGTATCCGCACCCAATCAAGTCCCACCAGCCAGCACCCAGCCCATATCCCTCCAAACCCTTTCTATTATTATACCCATCCAGATGCCTTTTAAATGTTGCAATTGTACCAGCATCTACCACTTCCTGTAGTATGTTGACGAAACATCTGAAAATGAACCTTCCAGCTCAACGAGCATACCTAAATCTGGAATCACTAACTTTAGTATTGGACGAGTGAAAATCGGCAATGGAGTAGGTTGTGATGAACAGAAAACCAGCCCAACTTGTAATTAAAGAGTTAAAAGTGAAATATAAATACGCAAGAGGAAAGGAGTTAACTGTAACAAAGGCAGGAACCACTCAGCAGTTCAGCTAGCAGCTGCAGAGATAGGAATGAATGGCTTTTCATCAAATTTGAATGAAATTGAACTTCTCCTTCTGGGATTCTGATGATATTGTTCTCGCAATTCCGAGGAGATGGATTATTGTGGGGGTTCTGCTGCTGGTCCACAGCAAATTAATTTTTGTTTCCACCAGGGGTGCCCCTTACTTTTCAACATCTTAGTGCAACTTTCATTCTTTAGTCTGGTTGTGGAATAACCATTGTAATGGTGGAATTCCCCTCTCAAAGTAACGAAGGAACTCAGAATTAAGTGGGCACGCACAATTTACTTGCAATAACTGCGTGCACAGCAAAGCACGACACCAAAGTGCGGCTGACTTGCTGTCATCCAATTTTATTTGTCAAATTTAGGATCTATCCCAAGGTCACCTTGGTCTGTATTTTCTCTCCAGTGAGATCAGCTGTTTCAACCATGGTTGAGGATGGTACCAAGAATTTGGGGTGATTATTTTATAAGAAAAGATTGGGCAGACTTGTTCTCCATTCACTGGACTCAAGAAGAATGTGAGGTTATCTTATTGAAATATTAAGACCTGAGATGACATTTCAGGCAAACAATGCTATGTGCTTCAAAATGGAATTAGCATAGTTAGGTGGGTGGTTTGTGACCAGTGTTTTTGATGGGTTTAGAGCATTCTTCTGTGCTGTAAACTTCTATGACTCTATCACAGGGTGGGTACTGAAAGATGTTTCTACTTTTACACAGTTTTTAAACACAGTTTAGAAATCTGGGGTCACCCACAAAGATTGAAATGCAGAGGATTTAAGGCAAAGGCGGCACGGTGGCACAGTGGTTAGCACTGCTGCCTCATAGCGCCAGAGACCCGGGTTCAATTCCTGCCTCAGGCGACTGACTGTGTGGAGTTTGCACGTTCTCCCCATGTCTGCGTGGGTTTCCCCCGGGTGCTCTGGTTTCCTCCCACAATCCAAAAAGATGTGGAGGTCAGGTGAATTGGCCATGCTAAATTGCCCGTAGTGTTAGGTAAGGGGTAAATGTAGGGGAATGGGTGGGTTGCGCTTCGGTGGGGTGGTGTGGACTTGTTGGGCCGAAGGGCCTGTTTCCACACTGTAAGTAACTTAATCTAGATTGACGAACAAAGGAGTCAAAAGGTATTGAGGACAGGCAGGAAAGTGGAGTTACGTCTGAAATCAGACCAGCCATGATCTTATTGATTGACCTACTGTTATTCCTAATTTATCATTTTGAACGCCATCAACATAGGCTTCAGTCATACACAGCACACCTTCCCCATTTTACTTTGGGTCACTATAATGTTGGCTGATCTCCAACTCCTCCTGTCAGCCCCCCACTCCTAATCTAATCCCGCTGTATTTAAATCACTTGCCACAGCATATTTCCACCTGGTCTCAAATCTCCTTCCTCTGCTTCTTCCTGGTAGTCCCACTCCATCAGATTTCACTTTCTCTCCACAACAGATGGTCATACCCTTGCAATCACTTTTCAGCTGGCTTCTTTGATGCTCTCACAATCTTCACTGAGACCCTGATGCCCTGATCCCTGTCTTTTCTTGTCATTTAGAATCATAGGGTCATACAGGCATGAAAACAGCCCCTTTGATCCAACTCGCCTGTGCCAGCCAAGTCTCCCAAACTACACAGGTCCCATTTGCCTGTTTTGGGGCCATATCTCTCTAAACCTTTCCTATGCGTGTAACGTTCTAAATGTCTTTTAGATGTTGTAACTGTATCCGCATTTATCACTTCCTATAGCAGTTCATTCTACATAAGAACCACCCTCTGTGTGAAAAAGTTGCCCCTTCACTTTATCTATGCCCCTCATGATTTTATAAACCTCGATAGCGTCATCCCTCAACCTCCTATACTCCAAAGAACAAAGTCCCAGCTGACCCAGCCGCTTATCACTCAAATCCCCCAGTCCCAGCAACATCCTTATAAATTTTTTCTACACCCTCACCAATTTATTCATATACTTCTCACATTCATCTCAGTATCTGCATCTCATTAGTATCCAGTCACAGTCACATATTGTCCAAGTTTCATCCACATCCCCATATCTTTTGCTCTCTTTATCCTTAAGAACCATATCTGACTTCTTCTTAAAAACATTCAATGTTCTGGCCTCAGCTGCTTTCAGTGGTAGAGAATTCTACAGGCTCTCCATTTTCTGAGTGAAGACATTTCTCTTGGTGGACTAACCTGTATCCTTAAAATGTGACTCCTGGTTCTGGACTCCTCAGTTATCGGGAACATCCTGTATCTAACTCTGTCTAGTCCTGTTAGAATTCTATAGGTTTCTATGAGATTTATGGGATTCTATGAAAAGGCCTTCTGAAAAAAGATGGCTTATCTTCAGATGGTTTATCTTCTTATGGATGACTTTTCTAAATGTGGACCTGGGAAGAAAACTATCATTTCAACTATATACTGAGAAAATTGGATCAAGATGTAACCTTAATCCTAACACATAGAATTCCTGGACAAATTACTCAGATGAATCTCAATCCAAACATTCTCCAAGCAGATCAGCTATGATCTTATCACATGGTGGAGCAGGCCTACCCTGCTTTGAATTTGTATGTTTGCATAATATGGTGAAGGATGCTGGAAATGTTAATCAGTAATGTTACATAAAATAAAACTTGAAAAATGAGACAAATTGAAACATTGGTAAATTTAAAATGAGTCATCAACACTTGATTCACTTTCAGCTCAAGCAAAATAGTAAAATCGTTGATGGATGTACAGTTACAATGTTGAAAATATATTTAGACTCGTATATGAATAGGAAAGGTTTGGATGGGCGTGGTCGAATGCATGCAAGTGGATTACTTTAGTTTGGGAAACTTGGTGACCATTGACAAGTGGATCAAAGGGTCGGTTTCTGTGTTGCATGGCTCTATGACACTAAGTGTCAAAGCTGGTCTCATAACTGTCTTTTAGATTATTCTGTTCATTTTCAGCAGTGCCTTTTCTACCACTGCATTCTAAACACAGCTAGGAACTAGAGGTATTGTTGTGCTTTCTAGACCACAGCATTAATGTGCATGGATGGACCAAGATGGATTGTTGGAAGTCCTACATAATTCATAGTGTGGAAGTATAACCATTTACCCCTCTAAATAAACCAACACATAGGTACATAAACACAACTGGCAAAGGGAAACAAGAAAATTGATTTCTCTGCAGAGACTCGCTTTGGGAAAAAGAAAACTTTTGTTAGTTCTTGAAGTTAACAATGATAAGGTGTGGAAAGTTCAGAAGACATTCATCAGACAATCAGGCATGTCAACAAGAGACTGTTCATGTACAATTGTCTCTGGGGTGTTTGCAGATGTTTCAGGAAATATCAAGACAAACTCTTTCAGGCAGTTCTCATGAGTTAGTGAGTTCCAGTACCACAGTGGATGCACACTTTTGTTTTTCAGAAGTGGGAGAGATAATCTGGGAAGCTTCTTTCCTTCAGCAAGTGAAAGGACCAGTATCAAATCCAAAACACTGTGATATCAGAAACTAACTCCCTGGCGATGATAAAACTCAGATAGGTGCCCTCCACCAAACAAGTCCAGCAATTAGCTGAAACCATGAGGTTTCTAAGAAATGCCTGGTTTTAAAAACATGTCCCAATGCCCAAAGTGAATTTTTAAGAAAAACACAGTTCAGGCATACATTGAAGTTGAAATACACCTATTTTTCCACAAGACTTAAAAATGACTGCCCATAAAAACTATGAAGCATTCATAAGATTTCAGTAAGGCGTTTGACAAGGTTCCCCATGGGAGACTGGTTAGCAAGGTTAGATCTCATGGAGTAGGGGGAGAACTAGCCATTTGGATACAGAACTGGCTCAAAGGTAGAAGACAGAGGGTGGTGGTGGAGGGTTGTTTTTCAGACTGGAGGCCTGGACCAGTGGAGTGCAACAAGGATCGGTGCTGGTCCACTACTTTTCATCATTTATATAAATTATTTGGATGCGAGCATAAGAGGTACAGTTAGTAAGTTCGCAGTTGACACCAAAATTGGAGGTGTAGTGGACAGCGAAGAAGGTTACCTCAGATTACAATGGGATCTTGATCAGATGTGAGGTGCTGCATTTAGGGAAAGCAAATCTTCACAGGACTTATACACTTAATGGTAAGGTCCTAGGGAGTGTTGCTGAATAAAAAAACCTTGGAGTGCAGGTTCATATCTCCTTGAAAGTGGAGTCGCAGGTAGATAGGATCGTGAAGAAGG